>NW_006424051.1:0-1379 GCF_000296735.1 Chrysochloris asiatica | reverse complement strand
TTACATGGGAGAACACCAGCTTTACATTCATCCTATCATATTTCATTTTATTGCAGTGATTACAATCCCCTCTGTGCATCATCAAACAACCAAAGTGTACACCTGCAAGCCTACCCCCTGGCCATCAGCACAAAGCCCTCTCCCTCCCTGATTTCAGAGTCCCCAGCTGCTCCATCACTCCACATCATTGTCTCTTCCTCCATTTCTGGTGTCACTGCTTCTCTGGGTAGGGTCCCGCACTCCACTCTTCTCACTTGATGGTCCCAGGGACCTTGGCTCTTGGATTGCAAAATCAACCACTCCCCTCTTTTTATTACAAAATGTCTACCTTTACATTTTTAACACTCACAGTCAGTCCTGATAGCAATTATTCACTATTGTGCCACAAGAGTCTTATCCCCATTTCCTTTCATCAGCCCTGTCCAGAAGATTCTACCTTCCCCCGCCCCCTCTGGAACTAGGCTCCCTCTTGAAAGCTTGTAAGCCAGTCACTTCTTGCGTTTGTAGCACCCCCATTTTGGGCAGCCAATGTCTAAGTTATCCATCTCTGTCAACTCTGTGTGGCAAAGGGGTGGAAATGATCCTCGCTGTAAAGATTTGTTCCCTCTTTTGAGCTACTACATCCATAAGTATAGGTCAAGTTCATCAAATTGTAAAATTGAAAAAAAATGATTACTCTTTTTTTCCTCTTCTTTTTTCTTCTAGTTGAGTTCTGATCATCCAGCCATTGAAGCCAGGTCAAGTGGGTACTATCTGCAAGAATGGGTGTTCTTGTGCATCTCCCCTCACTCCATATCAGCTGGATGCTTCGCTCTCTGTTCTAGTCCTCTGTGGCCATGCCACTGACTCTGGGCCCAGGAGTCCTCTGGTCTTGCCATACTGCTGGCCAACCAGGTCTCAACTCAGGTTCACAGGAGTCTATTGAATGTGGTTGGACTTAGCTCACAACTTCATTGCTGTTTTTCCCTCACTTCCCCTTATTGGTGACCAAGGTCTTAGTCTTGGAACACCCTTGAGTCTTAGTCTTGGAAGGGGGTTTGCTCTGAGGGGACCCGATCCCTTGCCTTGATGGCTCCAGGGTGCACAGCTTGCTTGTTCTTGTAGTAGTCAATCAGACTGCCGTTATTGTTTTTTATTTTTCCTGTTGGTCTTTCTTTCACGAAGTATCTTCTGTTCTTCTAGCCGCTCCAGGCTGGTCCACTTGTCCTTTCAAGTGGAAATTTCCCACCTCTAAAGATTCTGGCTTGGGATCAGGATTCCATCTATGGTTTTATGCAATGCAAAGGCTCTGCAGTAAGCCTCTTTCACTGGGCAAGTTCTAGTCCCTTTAAGGTATTCCAATCAGTTATAGGCTGAAGACAGACTTACAAGCTTTCTAT
>NW_006424050.1:0-1332 GCF_000296735.1 Chrysochloris asiatica | reverse complement strand
TATTTCTATTTCCAACCATCTGAGGAAGCACCATATTGCTTTTCAGAGAAGTTGGACCATTTTGCAATCCCACCAGCAATGCAGGAGTATCCCAGTCTCTCCACATCCTCACCAACATTTATTGTCCTCTACGTTTGTGATCTTTGCTGTTATTGTTGGTGTAAAATGATATCTCATTGTTTTGATTTGCATCTCTCTAATGGCTAGTGATTGTCAACATTTCTTCATATGTTTGTTGGCTGCCGGGATTTCCTCATTGGTAAAGTGCGTGTTCATGTCCTGTGTCCATTTTTTAATTGGGCTATTTGTCTTTTTCTTGTAGAGGTGTTGTAGTTTCCTATATATTTTAGAAATCAGTCCCTTGTCTGATGTGTCATTGCAAAAGATTTTTTGCCATTCTGTGGGATCCCTTTTTACTCTTCTGGTGAAGTCTTTTTTTTTTCTTTTTCTTTCTTTCTAATGTTTCATTGTGAATTGTGCGATAATGTACATGAGAGAACACTACTTTTACATCCATCCTATTATATATAATTTCATTGCCATGGTTACATCCCCTCCATGCATCATCAACCAACCACAGCGTATACCCTGCAAGCTTGCCCCCTGCCCCCTGGTTGTCAGCACACTGCCCCTCTCCCTTTCTATGTCTAAAGTCCCCAGCCACTCCATCTCTCCATGTCATTGTCTCTGCCTCCATCTCTAGTGTCACTGCTTCTCTGGGTAGGGTCCCCACGCTCTGCTCTTTCCCCTTGATGGTCCCAGGGACCTCTGCTCCTAGACAAAAAAGTTTATCAGTCCCCTCCTTGTTACAAAACATCTACCTTTACATTTCCAACCCTCACAGACAGTCCTGATAACAATTATTCACTATTGTATCACAAGAGACCTATCCACATTTCCTTTCATCAGCCCCGCCTAGACAGATTGGATACTACTCAGTGGAGATTCTACCTTCCTCCATGGCCTCTGGATCTAGATTCCCTCTTGAAAGTATGTAAGCCAGTCACTTCTTGCCTTTGTACCCCGCCCCCTCATTTTGGGTAGCCAATGTCCAAGTTGCCCATCCCTGTCTACTCTGTGTGTGGAGGGGGTGGGAATGATCCTTGCTGTAAAGATTTTTTCCCTCTTTTGAGCTACTGCATCAATAGGTGTAGGTCAAGTTCATCAAATTGTATCAGATTACTCTTTTTTCTTCTTCTTCTTTCTTCTTCTAGTTGAGCTCTGATCATCCAGTCATTGAAGCCAGGTCAAGGGGGCATTATCTGCAAGTGTGGGTTCTGGTGAAGTCTTTTGATGCACATAAGTTTTTAATTTTTAGTATGTCCCAATCAT
>NW_006424049.1:0-1393 GCF_000296735.1 Chrysochloris asiatica | reverse complement strand
TGTGGATAATGTGACTCACCCTCATTTGTGTGAGTGTGTCTATTTATACATTATTGTTGTTGCTGTTAATGCCGTCAAGTTGGTTCTGACCTGTAGCAACCCTGTATAGACCTTCTGAGGGGCAGCTGCTGTTCTTGAACTGCCAATCTTGCAGTTCAAATGGCTCTGCAGTCTGGCAGATTCATTAACCCACAGTGCCACACCAGGACTCCTTTATATATATATATATCATATATTAACATTCAGCCAAAAAAATAAAAAAGAAACAAATAAAACATTCCATCTGTGATCATAATTGTATTCTGAGAAGCTTATGAGACATCTAGAACACTTCTGCAATGTATTTCTTAATCACTGAGGACAAGGAAAAATAATTAATAAATTGTCATTTACTAAAAATGATAATTATTTTTGACAGTTAATTATAAAACAAATATAGATGAATTGAAATGATACAGATTTTATGTTCCAAGGCTGAATTATTTTAGTTTAAAATATTAGTATTTATATTTAAATATTACAATATTTGCTTTAATTACTCTCTCAACTTGCAGATAATATATATTTAAATTCTCTAAGGCTCATCAAGCATAAAATAATCAGTGTAAACTTTGAACATTTCAGTACAAATTCACTAATGTTCAAAGTAGACCAGAATACCAATTAAAAATAATAAGCTTTGAAAAATAGGGTATTTGCATTCATGATAAGAAGATCCATATTACACCTGTGAAGGCAATGTAGCATAGAGGTTATGCATTGCCAACTCTATATCTCACTGCATGGATTCTAATTCCAGATACAAAGATACATTTCCTATGTCATATTTTTCTAGTACTAAAATATAAGCCTAATAACACTACCTAACTTATACAACTTTCAACAGGTTTAGATGGATAGTAAGCGCTGGGTGAGGAGACGTAATGACTCTATGTTTTAGGCCCTCAGCTACTAATGAAAATGTGAGAGGTTAAAAGTCACAAGCAGTTTTGCTGGAGAAAGATGTAGCAGTCTACTTCTGTTAATATTTATAGCTTTGGACACACTATGAATCAGTTCTAATCTGTTCTATAATATCATTATGATTTGGAATCAATTCAATAGCAGTGACCTTATTTTTGTTTTTGGTGTTTTGAACACTGGTGGTTCTAAGATTTTACCTAATAAGTTAGTGCTAAGATCTTAGCTACTAACTGAAAAGCTTGTGGGTCAAACTCATCTAGAATCATCTTGGATGAAAGTTCTGGCAATTTATGCTCAAAAGACAATAGCAACAGAAAAACTATAGAAAGAATCAACAGGACAAGAAATGGTTCTTTGAAAGGATTAATAAAATTGACAAATCATTGGCAAACCAAACAAAAGAAAAGAGGGAGAAGACACAATAACACAC
>NW_006424048.1:0-1283 GCF_000296735.1 Chrysochloris asiatica | reverse complement strand
CTAATGTCCTTTTCAGCACTGTCATTTTCGGTATAGAGGAATGAAACTGAGTTTTGTACGTTGATCTTATATCCTGCCACTTTGCTGAATTTCCAATGTGGTCTCGTATCTTTTTTACTGAGTCATTGGAGTTTTCTATGTATAAGATCATATTGTCTGCAAATAGAGAGAGTTTTACTTCTTCTTTGCCAATTTGGATGCCTTTAATTTCCGCCTTGCCATATAGCTCTTGCTAAGATTTCCAGCACAATATTGAATAGGAGTGGTGACATTGTTGTCTGGTTCCTGTTCGCAGAGGGAGGGCTTTCAGCTTCTCTCCATTGAGAGTAATGTAGGTTGTTGGTTTTGTATATACGCTCTTAATTATGTTGAGGAATTTCCCTTCATTTTCTACTTTGGTGAGTGTTTTTAATCAGGAATGGATGTTGGATTTTGTCAAATGCCTTGTCTGCATCAATTGATATGATCATGTGGTTCTTTTCTTTTTACTTATTTATATGGTGGATAATGTTGATCGTTTTTCTAATGTTCAACTATCCTTGCATGCCTGATATGAATCCCACTTGATCATGATGTATTATTGTTTTGATGTGCTGCTGGTTTATGTTGGCTAGGATTTTGTTGAGAATTTTTGCATCTAAGTTCATGAAGGATATTGGTCTATAATTTTCTTTCTTAGTGACATCCTTCCCTGGTTTTGGTATAAGGGTTATGCTTGCTTCATAAAATATATTAGGAATTTTTTCATCCTCTTGAATATTCTGGAATAATTTGAATAGAATTGTTGACAGCTCTTCCCTGAATGTTTGGTAGAACTTACCAATGAAGCCATCTGCGCCTGGACTTCTTTGGGTTGGCAATTTTTTTATTACTTGTTCAATTTCTTCTCTTGTTATGGGTCTGGTCAGGTTTTCTAATTCACTCTGAGTAAGTTTAGGTAGGTTGTGTTTTTCTAAAAATGTACCCATCTCTTCTAAGTTTTCAAATTTGTTGAAGTACAACTCTTCATAGTATCTGCTATTATCCTTTTGATTTTCTTTGGTTCAATTGTGACATTGCCATGTTTTTTCTAATGTGTGTTATTTGTGTCTTCTCCCTCTTTTCTTTTGTTGATTTTGGCAATGGTATGTCAATTTTGTTAATCCTTTAAAAGAACCAGAATCTTGTGCTGTTGATTCTTTCTATAGTTTTTCTGTTTTCCATCTCATTTATTTCTGTTCCAATCTTTATTATTTATTTTCTTTTGGTGGCTGTATGTTACCTCTGTTGATCTGTTTCTAATT
>NW_006424047.1:0-1334 GCF_000296735.1 Chrysochloris asiatica | reverse complement strand
AAATCCAAAGTGCGTTGAAGGAACTGGCAAAAAAACAAGGTACCAAGAAGTGATGGAATAAAAATAGAAATCTTTCAAGAAAGTGAGGTGGCATAGGAGGCACTTACTCATCTCTGTCAAGAAATTTGGAAGACAACTAACTATCTGGCCGACTGATTGGAAGACATCTGTATTTGTGCCCATTCCAAAGAGAGGTGACCCAACAGAATGCGGAAATCATCAGACAATCTCTTTGATATCCCATGTGAGTAAAGTTTTACTAAAGGTAATACAGAAACACCTGAATGCATACACTGACAGAGAACTTCCAGAGGTTCTAGCCAGATTCAGAAGAGGCCGTGGAAGGAGAGATATCATTGCTGATGTCCCATGGATCTTGGCTGAACGCAGAGAATATCAGAAAGATGTTTACCTGTGATTTATTGACTATGCAAAGGCTTTAGATTGTGTGGATCGTGACAAGCTATGGACAACATTGGGAAGTATGAGTATTCCTGAACACATAATTGTGCTCATGAGGAATCTGTACCTGGAACAATAGGCAGTTGTTCAAACAGAACACGGGAACACTGAATGGTTTAAAATTAAGAAAGATGTGAAGCAAGGTTGTATTCTTTCACCATACTTATTCAACCTGTATGCTGAGCAAATAATCTGAGAAGCTGGGTTCTATGAAGAAAAATGTGGCATCAGGATTAGAAGAAGACTCATTAACAACCTGCGATATGCAGATGATGCAAACCTAGCTTACTGAAAGTGAAGAGTTAAAACATTTACTGATGGAGATCAAAAAGCACAGCCTTCGGGTATGGATTACATCTCAATGTAAAGAAAACAAAAATCCTCACCACTGGACCACAACATTCTTATCAATGGAGAAAAGATTGAAGTTGTCAAGGACTCATTCTTCTTGGATCAACTATCAACACTCATGGAAGCAGCAGTAAAGAAATCAAATGACAGATTGCATTAAGCAAATCTGCTGCACAAGGCCTTTTTAAAGTGTTGAAGAGCAAAGATATCAGCTTGAGGACTAAGGTGCACCTGACCCAAGCCATGATATTTTCAGTAATCTCATATGCATACAAAAGTTGGACGTGAATAAGGAAGACTGTAGAAGAATTGATACTTTTGAGTTACGGTGTTGGAAGAGAATATTGAAAGTGCCGTGGGCTGCCAAAAGAACCAATAGATCTGTTTTGGAAGAAGTACAACCAGCGTACCAGGATGGCCAAACTTCATCTCTCATACTTCAGACATATTGTCAGGAGGGACTAGTCACTGGAGAAGGATATCATGTTTGGTAAGGTGGAGGGTCAGAGAAAAAGAGGAAG
>NW_006424046.1:0-1393 GCF_000296735.1 Chrysochloris asiatica | reverse complement strand
AAAAAAAAAAAAAAATCCCCTGGTGCCACTTTCCTGGCATTTTTCTTACCAATGCAGTTTCTCATTTTGCTAAAACGTCTTCCTCATAAATCTCCATGATCATCCTGTGTCCTTTGAGAAAATATATCAAGATTACCCCTTGGGGATCCCAAGAAACAGTCATCATAACCTTCTGAGTTGACCTCACTGCATTGAATTTAACTGGCCCAGTGGATCCCCTTGGAAACCACTGTTTTGCTTAGACCTTTTCTCATGAAGGCTCTCTAATGAGATTAATACAAGTGTGCTAATGAGAGAACTTGTCTGCCTCATCCACTGATCCCAGAGACATGTTTAAATGCATTTTATTCTGAATAAATCTGTGAAGGTATGAACTGGAACCCTAGTAGTATATAATAATAATAATAATTATTATTTACCCTCATACCAACATCATACTGCTTTGTGTGCTATTAGAAATAATTAGTTTTAACAATTTTCTATAAAATTATAGTCTCCCATTTAGAAATAGGACTCCTGGTATGGTGCTGTGGGTTAATGTGTTGGACTGCAAAGTCTGTTTGAACCTCAAGCTCGTGGTTCAAGCTCACCACCAGTCACTCCTCGGAACCTTATACTGGGTCACTATGGGTCGGAATCAACTCTACAGCGCTTAACAACAACAACATTTGGAAATAGAAGCTCTGGTGGTACCATGGTTAAGCACTCAAATACTAACTGAAAGGTGGGTGATTCATGTGGGAGAACATGTGGCAGTCTATTTCCGTAAAGATTGGTGTCCACTGAGTTGGTTTGGTTCCGATTCATAGCAAACCCTGTAAATCTTTAAAAGAGCAGGAAGACTTGCCTTTCTCCCACCAAGCAACTGGTAAATTCGAATTACTGACCTTCCAGAAATATTGTTCTTGCTGTTAAGTGCTGTCAAGTTGGTTCCAACTCATAGCAACCCTTTATAGGGTTTCCAAGGAGTGACTGGTGAGTTTGAACTACCGATCTTGCGGTAAGCTGTCCAGTGCTTATGGGACTCCTCCATAAAGATTGTTGCTAAGTGCCGTCGAGTTGGTTCTGACTCTTAGAGACCCTTTGTAGGTTTCTGAGGAGCAGCTGGTGAGTTTGAACTGCTGACCTTGTGGTTCAAACTGACCTTGTGGTCCAGTGCTTACCCTTCAGTGCCACACCAGGACTTCACACCAGGACAGCCTTGACAATTCTGTAGGACAGTTCTACACTGTCTTATAGGGTTACTGTGAGTCAAAATTAACCAGGTGGCAATAGGTTTGTGTTCATTTTATTTTATTTTTTGGTTTATTTATAAAGAGGCCTATATGCTAGCCTTTTTTGTAAGACTCATTTAGCCTGAAATTGCTTTTACATTGTGTCTGCTTCCTTAAAA
>NW_006424045.1:0-1357 GCF_000296735.1 Chrysochloris asiatica | reverse complement strand
TTAGTATTGTCCTGTTGTTGTTGTTAAGTGCTGGCAAGTCAATTCAAACCCATAGACCCATAGCAACACTGTAAAGGGTTTCCAAGGAGCACATGGTGAGCTTGAACCTCACTGAACTTGCAGTTCAATTGACTTTGCAGTCTAACTTATTAGCCCACAATGCCACACCAGGACTCCACTGTTGTTCTAGCAGCACTTATTTAAGAGACTATTTTCCCATTGAATGAACTTGGAACTCTTATCAAAAATCAATTGGCCATTAATGGAAGAATGAATTAACAAACTTTGTTATATACACACAATGGAATATTATGCTACTTTGAAGAATAACAATGAGGCTGTAAGCCACCATATAACATGGATGAACCTTGAGGACATGATGCTGAGTCAGTCACAAAGTATAAACACTGCTTAACACAATTATAAAAGCTTAAGAAAAGATATACTAAAAGGAAAAAAAAATTCTTTGTTGGTTATCAGAGTTGGGAGGGAGGGGATGGTAGAACACAGGGTAGGTAACAGACAATAGTTTGGGTGTTGGGGAGGGCAATACACAAGAAGGGGGAGAGGGATGGAAGAACAAGGTAGATAGGGGAACACTTAGGCAGGATTGCATGGGCTACATAGGACAGAGGTAAATAGCCGATGTATTCTCAACCTTGGATCTTAGGTGACATCCTGAGCCCCATCCAGAGCCTTATGAGGTGGGGCATTCCCACTAGAAAGGACAAACAAACCATCCTGGAACAGCTAGAGAGACAGAAGATATATCTTCAAAGAAAGATCATCAGGAAAAACCCAAAACAAAAATTGGCTACTACAAGAATAAGCAAGTTGTTCGCTGGGAAACCATCAAAGCAAGCAATCAAGTCCCTTCAGGGCAAACCCCCATCTAAGACAGAAACTCAAAGGGAACACATGAGCAGGCATGTAAGCTTGCTGTCAACCACACTGGTTTACTGGTGAGTGGTAGTGGGGGAAAGACAGCAATGAAGATATGGGCTGAGTTCAACCATGTTTCATAGACTTCTGTTGACTTGGAGATGAGAGAGAGAAGAGGAAGGGCTGGTTGGTCCAAAGTGTGGTGAGTCATGGGGACTCCTGAGGCCATGGATAAGGACATAACCACAGAGAGCTAGAGCTGAGAATGACATTTACAGCTGATATGAAGTGAGGGGAGACACACAAGAACACACAAACTTTCAGATAGTACCCATTTGACCTAGCTTCAATGGCTGGATGATCACAACTCAACTATAAGAAGATAAAAAAGTTTGTCAAAGGAAAAAAGCAGAAATTGCTACAATTTGATGAACTTGACCTATACTTATGGATGTAGTAGCTCAAAATACCAACT
>NW_006424044.1:0-1389 GCF_000296735.1 Chrysochloris asiatica | reverse complement strand
CCAGCTGTTCCATGGGAGAAAGATGAGGCTTTCTGCTCCTGTAAAGATTTACAGCCTCGGAAACCCTGTTCAGGGTCTCTATGAGTCAGAACCGACTCCATGGCACATAACAACAACAACAATGAAGTGCTGGAGGCATTGTGTCAAGAAAGTTGGAAAACAGCTACCTGACCAACAGATTAGAAGAAATCAATATTTATGCACATTCCAAAGAAAGCTGACGTACTAGAATGTAGAAAATATCAAACAGTATCCTAATATCACATGCAAATACAATTTTGCTGAAGATAATTCAAGACCTGTTGTACCATTATATTGACAAGGAGCTGTCAGAAATTAAAGCCAGATTCAAAAGAGGATGTCAGATGGATCTTGGCTGAAAGCAGAGAATGTCAGAAAGATGTTTAGTTGTGCTGTATTCACTATGCAAAAGCATTTGACCGTGTGGATGATAACCACCTATGGATAACATTGAGAAGAATAGACATTCCAGAGCACTTAATATGAGAAATCTGTACACAGACCAAGAAGCAATGGTTTGAACAAGAGGATACTGAAGGTTTTTTTTTTTTTCTTTTTAACTTTTTATTGTGAATTGAGTGAAGATTTACAGAGCAGATCATAAGTTTTACATTCAACAAATCATATGCTTTGCTTTGTTACATGGTTGCACCCCACCACCACCACCACCACCAAGTACCACCGGTAAATAGCATTTACTTTTATTCAGTTTAACTATTACTTTACTCCCAGTGTCTCCTGCTACCTTCACCTTTCCTCTGCTAACCTCCCTCCTGTTGTATATTATCTGCCCTGTTGCCCACATTAACATGTGTCTACCCTCTAGCCTGTGAATAATTTCCCCTTATTCCTCCATCCTCCTGTAACCATCATAGATTATTTCTTTTATCAAGAAAACCTTATTTAAATTTTTTTTATATTAGTCTCATGCAGTTTCTATTCTTTTGTGATTAATTTCACTTAGCATAATGTCCTCCAGGTTCAACCATGTTGTGAGGTGTTTTACAAATTCAACATTTTGTAGTATTCCATTGTGTACATGTACCAAAGTTTGTTTAACCGTTCTTCTGTCTCCATCTTTTTAAAAATGTTTTATTGTGATTTATGTGATAGTTTACACGGGAGAACAAGTCTCTATCTTTTTAATATATGTCTCTTGTAGACAGCATATTGAAGGAGCCTGTTTTTTTTTTGTTTTTGATTTTTTATCCATTCTGCTCTTTATGTCTCTTGATTGGTACATTAATCCATTTACATTCAGTGTAACTATCAATAAATATGAACTGATTGTAATTTTCAGTGGTTGTGTGTGTGTGTGTGTAGTGCTGCTGGATTCTTTGTTCCATATAGTTTTCTATGCTTGTTGTT
>NW_006424043.1:0-1362 GCF_000296735.1 Chrysochloris asiatica | reverse complement strand
AATTAAAAAGCAAGCCAAGTCGATACCCTGAAAAGCTTATGTACACATTGTTGATTGGTGCTGTGCACGAAATACAGTAAATCTTTGATTGATATTAGTTCTAACATTGAAATTACCACTGATGATTACCATATGAGATGCAACAATAGCAGCATATACACCCAGTCCAAAAGTAACCTTGTTCTCTTCCTACAATGAAGAAAATATAGCACACCATCTCTCTCTCCAATATATGCATGATCTTTCTTTTACAAGATGATTTAAGTATGTCTTATATTATATCAAAACTCAAGCTACAAGTTCAGAAATGGTTTACAAGTCAGTTTGTTTTGCCAGATCCCTCTTGTGAAAGGACTAGGGCTCTCGTGACAGGGGTCAGTTTGAAATCAATGCTCAGTGGAACATACAAGGATCTCTGGGGGCAGGAAGTGTACAGATATTTGTTTGAGACAAAAAAGACAATATGCACAAAGCTAACTCAGCCTTATTTCAGGAGATTTAAACAGCAACACTTCAGCTAAAATCATGAGCTCATTGTAGTGACCTTTTCATTTTAGCTTACCTGACTCACATTTTATGCTATTTGAAAGAGTTGAGACAAGTGCTATGCACAGTTAATTTTTATATTGGGAGATCAGAATCACTGAAGGTTAGAGTTGAAAAAAAAAAACAAAAAAACTTAACAGATCATCTTTCCCACTCTACTAACTTTATGGCTTGCATGCTGCAGAGGAAACTGGTATTAGTAGATGTGCATGAATTTTGGAAAAAGGGTCTCCCAGCACAAGTGTAGCACTTCAGTTTCATGGCTTGAGAACTGTGGTTGAATTACTTCCCTCTCTGAATTTCATTTCATCAGCAATAAAATGGAAATTATAATAAGAAGACCTAGCTCACAGAAATCTTGTGAGGACTGAATAAGACATTGTATATGTGGAAAATCCTTCATATTCTTCCAAGTGCTGTAAAATATTTCAGGAGTCACCAAGATGTAATAAAAAATATATGTGATTTGAACACATGAGATTTATTTAAGATCTTCACTCTACTACCCTTTATAAGTGTTACAATATTCATCTATGACATGGAATATGAGCTACATTGTCCTCATATGGTTTCTGAGATAAAATACCTGCAAAGCATTTTTCATAATGCCCCAAACACAGAAGTATCCAATAGATGTTATCCAGCTTTGCAGTTAGCAGCCCAATGCATAATACATTAAGGCAACAGGATTTCTAGCTATCATTAGACATGTCTTAAAATTTATACCAGAAGCTATGTGAATGACTTGTAACATATTCTCCCTCACAGTCTCAAAAGAAATCAACATGGCTGACACCATTTCAAGTTGTTGTTATT
>NW_006424042.1:0-1394 GCF_000296735.1 Chrysochloris asiatica | reverse complement strand
GCTGGTATTTTAAAATTCCGGTGGCATAGCTTCAGAATCACAGCAACTCACAAGCCACCACAGTATGACAAACTGACAGATGAGTGGTGGTTATAGGATGGCAAAATTGACCAATCCCAATTATTCCTACTAACAAGCTCTCACAACTGAACATATAATCCATCAGCATCTTCCCCTACTTATTTTCACTCATCAGGAAAAAGTTATTTGGTGGGAATTTATAAAGGAATCCTGGTGTGGTTCTGCCAGTTAATGTGTTGGACTGCAAGGTAGACTTGAAATGCAAGATCGACAGTTCAAGCTCACCAGCCGCTCCTTGGAAACCCTATACAGGGTCACTATAAGTTGGAACCGACTTGATGGCACTTAACAAGAATAACAATGGCTAAAGAGATACTAAATAATTCACTACAACATGTCTTGAGCTGACACCCTGAATTTGAACTTCTAGTCTTCAAAACTATGAGACATTAAATTCTGTTTGTAAAAGCCATCCAGTAGTAGTATTTTGCCAGAGAACTAAGAGAACACGGCCTTCAGAGTCGGGTCAGGTCTGTGTAAGCTCCCAGGACAAGGCTGTGTCTCCTCCCTCTAGTTTGTGGTGTGTTAGCCTTTGCCTCGGTCGTTGTCTCTCCTGGGCAGATGATCAGGATGACCTTGGCTGCTCCTGAAGACTACAAATATTTGGACCAGGGGTGCAGATTTCTGCTAGAAGACACAACCATTGAACGACCTGTGACCTCTGACCTGTGTCACAAAGACCCAATTACCAAGGTCAAATGGGAGGGAGGGGAAATGCTTAGGGAACACTGAGCTTCTGTGAAAGATAAAAGTATAATGTGGGAATAGGTAAGGGTGATGATTGAGCAACATGATAAACAGAATGTCATTGAACTGTATATGTGAAGATCGTTGAAATAGAAAATATTTTGTTATATATGTTTGTTGTTATTGTTAAGTTCCATGGAGTTGGTTCTGACTCATAGCAACCCTGTATAGGGTTTCCGAGGAGCAATTTGTGGATTTGAACCACTGACCTTGTGGTTCAAAACGACATTGCAGTCAAGTGCTTATTCTACAGTGCCACCCAGGATTCCTTGTTACATATATGTATGTCTATATATCACAAGTTTTTAAATATCTGGATTATACCTGTATGAACTTTTAAATTCTTTTATTCAGTGAATTGTTTAAAAACAACAAAAAAAGATGGCTAGAACCAATCAAACTCCTTTCTCAAGAACTTGAGTTAAGAGAGACAAAGGAAAACACTGGTTGGTGGATGCTGTTGCTGTTGTTAAGTGCCATGGAGTTGGTTCCAATTTATAGTAGCCCTATACAGGATTTCTTCTACCACTCATCTGTCAGTTTGTCTTACTGTGGTGGCTTGTGAG
>NW_006424041.1:0-1371 GCF_000296735.1 Chrysochloris asiatica | reverse complement strand
ACACAGGTCAGCTCAAAAGGTTATGTCAAACTTTTTTTTTGGCATTCCAAAGTGATAATCTTGGGGGGGGTTTCAAAGGACAGAGGACAATCACGGGGGCTTATTATGAAGTTATGAACAAGTGGAAAACTGCATCGGTGAGGAAAACACCAAGAAAGTTGCACGAAGGAATTTTTTTTTTCCCCCTCCAATCAAGACATTGCACAGGATCATTCTTCCAAGGTACCAAGAACTATCCTGTGGAAATGGTTTAGCTGCATTTACCCTACAGCCCAGATCTCAACCCCTTCAGAATGGGTTTCATCCTCCAAACTCAAAGAACACTGAAGAAGAACTTCTTGGAGTCCGTCAACAACCCTCTGTTTTAGTTATGGAACTCTGCACTCACAAACAATGATGTCTTTTTGTGGGGTTTTTTTTGTTTTTGTTTTTGTTTTTGTTTTTGAGAACTTATCAAGCTTTGCTTTAGCAAGTCTACAAAAAATTGGCTTAAAATTCAATCTGTTCCTCTCCACAGAATCTTTAGTAAAAGGTAAAAGATTTATAGGATCTGAAGAGAAACCAGAGTATGAAAGGGGGTGGGGGCGAGACACATTGGTCCAGTAAGTGGTTCACCTTAGACACCAATGGTGACTCTATACTGGAAAGAGTTGGTGACTTTTACCTTTTTCTTCGAGGTTTCCGAGGCTGCAAATCTTTATGGGAGCAGAAAGCCTCATCTTTCTCCCGTGGAACAGCTGGTAGTTTCCAACTGCCAACCTTGAGGTTAGCTGTCCGATTCGTAACCACTACGCTATCAGAGCTCCCGCCTCGGAAACCCTATACAGGGTCGCTATGAGTTGGAATCGACTCTTGGACACATAACCACCAAACTACCAACAAATTGAAGAGTGTAGAATTTTTCAGAGAAGAGTTGTTGTTAAATGTTGTCAAGTCAGTTCCGACTCTTAGCGACCCTGTCTAAGGTTTCCGGGGCTGCAAATCTCTGCAGGAGCAGAGAGCCTCATCTTTCTCCTGCAGAGCTGTTTGTGGACGCCTACAAATGACTTGTGGGTCTTTGTCCTACAACGACACCGTGTTCCCCAAGGAAGACTGGAGAGATGGAAGTACCACTTTCAGAAGTGTATGGACTAAGTGGAGGCTATGTTGAGTAACAATTGCTTCACGGTTTGATATTTTTTGTTTAATCAAAGTTTCTGTGATTTTTTTAAATACATGTAAATTTTGAAGCAGGATGAATGAATTAATGAAAACACAAATCAAAATGAATTACAACACAAGAAAGGTAGAATAAGTGGATAAAACCAAGCTTTAATTCTCTAAAACTACCAAAATGTACCTCTGACAAAATAATTCCAAAAAGAGAAAATA
>NW_006424040.1:0-1394 GCF_000296735.1 Chrysochloris asiatica | reverse complement strand
GTTCAATCATTTCAAGAGGTAGCATTGATCAAGAGCCAGTGATACTGAAGGAGGAAGTCCAAGGTGCATTGAAGGAATTGGCAAAGAACAAGAACAGCAATTTGATTGGCTACCACAAGAACAAACAAGTTGTTCACTGGGGAGCCATCAAAGCAAGCAAGCAAGTCCCTTCAAGACTTTCCAAGACTGAAACTCAAAAAGGAAATACACAAGCCAGCATATAAGCTTGCTGGTGACCATATTGGTCTACTGGTGAGTGGAAGTGGGGGAAAAGCAGCAATGAAGGGGTGGGCTAGTTTTGACCATGTTGCATAGTGTTCCATCAGCCTGGAGTATGGTGAGACCTGGTTGGCCTGAAGTACGGTGAGATCTGGGGACTTCTGAGCCCATGCATAAGGACATAGCCACAGAAAGCTAGAGCTGAGAGTGAAGCATCAAGCTGATATGAAGTGAGGGGAGATGCACAAGAATGTCCAAACTTGCAGATGGTATCTATTTGACCTAGTTTCAATGGATGGATGATCAGAATCCGATTACATTTTGATAAAGAAAGCAAATGTAAATTACTATAATTTAACGAACTTGATGTATACTTATGGATGTAGTAGCTTAAAGTACCTACCAAAAGGGAAGGAATCTTCACAGCAAGGATAATTCCCATCCCCTCTGTACACAGAGTTGATAGAGATGGGCAACTTAGACATTGACTACCTAAAATGTTGGGGGGTTGGTGTGTGACTATAAAGGCATGAAGTGACTGGCTTACAAATTTTCAAGAGGGAGTTTAGTCTCAGAGTGTGCAGGAGAAGGCAGAATCCTCACTGAATGGTTTTCATCTGGTCTAGACGGGTCTGGTGAAAGGAGATGAAGATATGATTCTTATGATTCAATAGTGAGTAATTGTTATCGTAACTTATTGTGATTGTCACAACTGTAAAGTTTTGTAACAAAAAGGGGGAGTAGTTAATCTTACAGTCCAAGAACAGAAGACCCTAAGACCATCAAGGAAGAAGAGCACAAGCAGAATGCGGGACACTGTTCAGAGAAGCAGCTACACCAGGGATGAAGGCAGAGATGATGACATCAAGAAATAGAGTAGCTGAGCACTCTAGACTCATGGAAAGAGAAAGGGTGTGTGCTAGCATCCAGAAGGTAGGCTTGCAGAATGTGCCCTTTGGTTGTTTAAATGATTATATATTCCTGAGTGTTTTGGTATACATCCCAAACAAACAAGCAAACAAACAAAAAAACAGAGGGAATATAAGCAAATACTGTTGAATGATGATGCATGGAGGGGATTGTAATCATTACCATGAAACAAAATACGATAGGATGAGTGTAAAACTGATGTTCTCCCATGTGAACTCTCACTCAATTCACACTTAAAAAAAAAA
>NW_006424039.1:0-1379 GCF_000296735.1 Chrysochloris asiatica | reverse complement strand
AATCACACTCTATAAAATGCCAAAATCCAGGCAAAAACCAATAACAACTGCAATATACCAGGGAAGCAGACAACACCTGTGAAAGTTACTCTGAGTTAAGCAATAAGAAGAGTGAAAAGGGAAGCCCACATCCTGATTACCTCTACCTGGAGGCAATCAAAAAACATAAAAAATACCAAAATGCATGCTCAGTAAAGTATTAAGGTGATAGATAAACATTAAACATGTCCAAGAAGCAAAAACAGGCAACCACATCAGCACATGTCCCAACAAGAAAAAATGTCTGAAACAAAAGTCCTAGAAGTAGACCTAGACTACATTCTGGAAGAAGGGCAGGCCTTGGAAATGCCTGAGAAGGAATTCAGAAAAATGCTTATAAAATATTTCAAAACACTTTACAATGCAGTTGAAAAAAAATAAGGAAGAAGTCAGGAAAGTGCTACAGGAACAATCAAATAAGATAGATAGAGCATTGGAAACAATTCAAAACCTAAATAAAGAGGTCCAAACGATCAACAATAGAATATCAAAAATAGACAATACTCTGAAAGGGCAAAGGGGTAGAATAGAAGAGATAGAAGGCAGAACCAGTGAGCTGGAAGACATATATCTCAATACCACTAAGATAGAAGAACAAACAGAAAAAAAAGTATCAAGAAATCTGATGGTCTAAGATTCATGTTGGACAGCATGAAAATAAATAACTTAAGAATTATCGGCATTCCAGAACAGGAAGAATCACACAAGTCCACAGAGGAAACAGTTGAAGAACTGCTGGAAGAAAATTTCTCTAGTATCCTGAAAAGTGAAAAGATAAAATTTCAAGAAGGTCAACGAACCCCAGGAATATAGACCCCAAAAGAGAATCACTGAGATATGTCATAATCAAGCTCTCCAAAATGAAACATAAGGAGACACTCCTGAAAGCAGCTAGAGAAAACAGAAGTGTTACATACAAAGGCAAGCAAGTCAGATAAAGTTTGGACTCTCAGCAGAAACCATGCAAGCAAGAAAATAAATGCCAACAAAGAATCGTACATCTAGCATAGCTATCAATCAAATATGAAGGTACTGAGAGTACAATTTATTGAAGTAAATAGACACATCCCAAAAGAAGAAAGAACCAAAATTAACACATTAACACAGCATCTACAACAATTAGAAATAGACCAACAGAGGGAACTTACAGTCACCAAAAGAAAAGAAATAATAAAGATTAGAGCAGAAATAAATGATATAGAAAGCAGAAAAACTATAGAAACAATCAACAGGACAAGAAGCTATTTCTTTGAAAGGATTAACAATTGACAGATGATTGGCAAAGCTAGCAAAATAAATGAAGGAGACAACACAAACAACATGCATGAGAAAGCTCATGG
>NW_006424038.1:0-1394 GCF_000296735.1 Chrysochloris asiatica | reverse complement strand
TAGTCTGCCTCTCCTTCTTCTTAAATGGTTTTAGTCTGGAATCTCCACTTGAACCTGTCCACCATGAATGACCCTGCTGGCATTTACAATTCTGTTATTATATCTTCCAGCATCACAGAATCACTACACACAGTACAACAGACAGAAGAGTGGTAAAAATATACTTTTAAAAAATCTATCAAATTATAATATTTCACAAAATAAAAATTAGATATTAGTCTGAAAAATAAAGGAATGAAAAAATGAAATTGACAAAAAGTTTGCATCTGTGCCATCATACTAATGGAAGAAAACAGTGTGCCAAAAACATCTGGATCTTATAAGAGAATTTCCATCAAGTAGGAAGAAAATATAGCAGTGGTAATAACTCAAAAAAACCCACAGTGTTGTGTAATATTATATCAAGTATTGAACTTATTGTAATTGTTACATAATTTGTGGATGGATAAATTTGACCACGTTTTAAACTCCCCTTACATTCAGATGTACACTCCTAAAAGGTAGAATTTTGTTTTCTCCAGAAAAATAAGACTAAACTGTAGTACAAATTACCAGGAACTATTTCTCTAAAATTTTATCGTTGTTAAATGCTATCAAGTAGATTCTGATACACAGTGACCCTGTATGTTTCCTTGTGATTCAAACTGACATTGCATTCCAGTGCTTATCTTATAACACCCCATTAGGACTTCCTAAAATTATATATGTAGTACATATTTTTGGACTTAATAATAAAAAGTAAATTTGTGACTAGTTAAAAATTGTATAATATAAACTTCAAAACTACTGTTTAGATGTTTTTGGGTGCTGTCAAGTGGATTCCTACTCACAGTAAATTCACTGGGCAGAGTACACATAATATACAGAGTTTCAAAGCTGTAATCTTTATAGAAAGATTGCTAGTTCTTTTCCTTTGCAGAGCAGTTATTGGATATAAACTGCTGACCTTTCCATTAGCAGCTGAATATGCATAGATAAAAACAAATAAAGGAAACAAATATGAATTTTTTAAGTTCAATTTTTTAGATAAGGCAAATAAAGATGAAAAAAAGAATAAAAACAGAGACAGAAAACAGACAAAACATGTAGTTGGAAGTTTTATATTACCTAACATAAAAGTTTATCATTGTAACAAAAGGTACAATGTACCAAAAGGAAATGGTTAATGTTCAACCATTTCAAGAGATACCATATGAACAAGAGCCAATGATACCCAGAGAAGACGTCCAAAGTGCATTGAAGGAAGTGGCAAAGAACAAGGCACCAGGAAATGATGGAATAAAAATTGAAATCTTTCAAGAAAGTGAGGCAGCACAAGAAACACTCACTCATCTCTGCCAAGAAATTTGGAAGACAACTATCTGGCTGACTGATTGGAAGAGATCCATATTTGT
>NW_006424037.1:0-1362 GCF_000296735.1 Chrysochloris asiatica | reverse complement strand
AACAGAAGAAAGGAAATAATAAAGATTTGAGCAGAAATAAATGAGACAGAAAACAGAAAAACTATAGAAGGAATCAACAAGACAAGAAGCTGGTTCTTTAAAAGAATTAATAAAATTGATAAATTGTTGGCAAACCTAATAAAAGAAAAGAGGGAGAAGACACAAATAACACACATAACAAACCACATAGGTGATGTCATAATAGAAACAATAGAAATTAAAAGGATAATAACAGAATGTTATGAAGAGATGTACTCCAATAAATTTGAAAACCTAGAGGAGATGGATACATTTTTAGAAAAACATGACCTATCTATACTTACACTGAGTGAAGTAGAAAACTTAAATAGACCTATAACAAAGGAAGAAATTGACCAGGTCATCATAAAACTCCCAACCAAAATTGTCCAGGTCCAGATGGCTTCACTGGGAAAGTTTACCAAACATTCAGAGAAGAACTGTCACCAATTCTACTAAAATTATTCCAGAATATAGAAGAGGATGGAAAACTCCCTAATACATTCTATGAAACAAGCATAACCCTCATACCAAAACCAGGGAAGGACATCACTAAGAACAAAAATTATAGACCAATATCCCTCATGAACATAGAGAACAAAATTCTCAACAAAATCCTAGACAACAGAATTCAACAAAACATCAAAAAAAAAAAAAAAAATTATTACATATTGACCAAGCTGGATTCATACCAGGGATGCAAGGATGGTTCAACATTAGAAAAACAATCAATGTAATCCATCATCTAAATAAGAAAAAGGAAAAGAACCACATGATCATATCAATTGATGCAGAAAAGGCATTTGACAAAATCCAATATCCATTGCTGACAAAACCACTGAACAAAGTAGGAATTAAAGGGGAAATCATCAACATAATTAAGAGCAAATATACAAAACTAACAGCTAACATCACTCTGAATATAGAGAAACTGAAAGCCTTCCCCTTGAGAACAGGTACCTGACAAGGATGCCCCCTAATTCAATATTGATTTGGAAGTCTTAGCCAGAGCTATAAGGCAAGATAAGGAAATTAAAGGCATGCAAACTGGCAAACAGGAAGTAAAATTCTCTCTATTTGCAGATGATATGATCCTAGACATAGAAAACCCCAAAGACCCCCCCACACACACACACACACAGAAAAAAAAACTTCTGGAACTCATTGGAAGATTCAGCAAAGTGGCAAGGCTTAAAATCAACATACAAAAATCAGTTGGAAAGCAATACATTTACAATAGCCACCCAAAGGATGAAATATTTAGGAATAAGTGTAACCAAAGAAACAAAGGATCTATACAAAGAAAACTACAAAACACTACTACAAGAAACCAAAAGAGACTTA
>NW_006424036.1:0-1335 GCF_000296735.1 Chrysochloris asiatica | reverse complement strand
ATGATTCGTTGAATGTGAAATTGATGATTTGCTTTGTAAACCTTCACTCAATGCACAATAAAAAGTAAAAAAAAAAAAAAAAAAAGTTGTTAAGTGCCTTCGAGTTGGTTCTGATTCATAGTGACCCTGTATAGGGTTTCTGAGGAGTCACTGGTGAGTTTGAACTGCTGACCTTTCTGTTTAAACTGACCTTGTTGTAGAGAGCTTATCCTCCTATGGAGCTGTTCTACTCTGCCACATAGAGTTGGTATGAATTGAAATGGTCTCTATGGCACCTAACAACAACAACCTTTCCACTCATAAATTTTTCTTCAGCATTCTACTTTAAATTTATCTTTTTAATTCTTTCTTTTCCCCTGACCTTTCCCCATATTGTAGAATAAGCACTGGACTGTTAGCCACAGGTTTGTGGTTCCAGCCCATAAGCCACTCCTTGGAAACCCTATACAGCTCACTTTGCATTGAAACTAATTTGACGGCACTTAATAACAACCAGCTGTTCCTCGGGAGAAAGATGAGGCTTTCTGCTCCCATAAAGATTTACAGCCTCAGAAACCCTGTATTGGGTCGCTATGAGTCGTAACCGACTCCACGGCACATGACAGCAACAACAACAACAAATAACAACAAGTCTCAATTTTATTATTTTCAGAGCATGTTTCCCCCTCTTTGTTTCTTAGGACTTGTGTGATCTCTCTCAATGCCATCTCTTTTTTGGCCAATAAATCAAAGATATTTCCTTGGCTTATAGTTTTGTCTTAATATTGTTTTATTTAAAAGGATGAATTCCCACTATTTGTCTGTCCGTTTATCATACTGTGGTGGCTTATGTGTTGCTGGAACAACAAAAGGCTGAATAAAATTTGCTCAACTTGTTAGCATGTTATTATATGACTTCCTTGTTGAAAACTTCAGAGGCTCTTCATTGCCTACCAAACTCCACAGGAGTTTTGCATCATCTTGCTTGTCTAGGATTATCTCTGATCACGTGACTCTTCATGCTGTGTTCAGAATCTTCACCAAGCTTTGGCTTTTGTTTATTTTTTCCATTCTTCATTTTATGCTTGTCGTTAGGTGCCATTTAGTGGGACTTGACTCACAGCAACCCTATGTACAGAATGAAACTCTGCCTGGTCCTGTGCTATCCTCATAACTGTTGTTACATTTGAGCCCATTGTTAAAGCCAGTGTGGCAATTCAACTCGTTGATGATCCTTCTCTTTAGTGTTCTTTTTCATACTGTTGTTGTTGTTGTCAGGTGCCATCAAGTCGGAACCGACTCATAGCGACCCCATGCACAGCAGAACGAAACAATGTCCGATCCTGGGCCAACCTC
>NW_006424035.1:0-1395 GCF_000296735.1 Chrysochloris asiatica | reverse complement strand
AAACAGTATCAAAACCACAGGCATTGAGGTTAAGATTCCAACCTATAAGGAGGTTTCAAAAAGTTCCTAGAAAAATAGAATTGAAGGATAATGGAATTTTTCCAGGAACTTTCTGACACCCCCTCATATACATGCTCACTCACACATATATTCATACATACACATATATACAAATGTGCATACACATTTTGTTGTTGTTAAGTGCCCTCAAGTTGGTTTTGACTCATAGCAACCCTGTATAGGGTTTCTGAGGAGTGGGTGGTGGATTTGAACTGTTGACTTTGCAATTAGCAATCTAGTGCTTATTCTACAGTGACACACACACATAAGGGACTTTCAAATGCTTTATGGTAAATGAAATTGAAAGTTCATGGACTTTTTCTATGAACTTTTTAAAGCTCCTTTATATGTGTGGGTGTTTTTATTTATATTTACTTTCACTTTATTTCTTTTAGGTCAGTTTTAGATGTATAGTGAAATTGTGAAAAAGGTAGGAAGTTTCCATATACCCCCATCCTAAGTCCTTCCCACACAGTGTCTCCTCTTACTGATATCTTGCCTTTGTCCTATCCATTTCTTACAATTGATGAACCAATATTTATGCCTTATTACTAACTAGGAGTCCTGGTGTGACACTGTAGGGTAAGTACTGGATTTCTAACCTCAAGGTTGGTGGTTCAAACCCACTAGAGGCTCCTCGGAAACCCTATACAGGGTCGCTACTATGAGTCTAAACCGACTTGTTGACATTTAAAAACAGTAACGACATTATTAACCAAAGCTCATAGTTTACATTAACATTCACACTTACAGGTTTTGAGAAATTTGTAATTTCATGTATCATTTATATAGAACATGTTTAGAAAATATTGCAGAGTCCTGGTGTCGTAGTGGCTTACACATTTCTGTTAACCGAAATAGATTTATAGCCTCTGAAACCCTATACAGGGTCTCTATGAATCAGAGTCAATTTCACAGCACTTAGGACTAAGGACTTGACTGTTTTATTTCCCAGCTGTTGTTAAATGCAGTTAAGTCAGTCCCAACTCATATGGACATTGTATATGGTTTCTAAGAAGCAGCTGGTAGTTTTGGATCACTGACCTTGTGATTAACTGTCCAGTGTCATACCATGACTCACATTTGTTAATTTATTAACTTAAGGATAAACAAGTCAATAGATGTGTCTGCAACAAACTGATCCTTTTATTCAGTTAGCAGCCTCTTAGCTAACTTAGCTCTTAGCTTCTTAGCTCTTGTTAAATGCCTTTGTGTCAGTTCTAATTCATAGAGACACTGTGTAGGGTTTCCAAGAAGTGGCTGGTGAGTTTGAACCACTCAACCTTGCATTTCAAACCAATATGTAGCCTACCTAGTGCTTTATCCTATAGCAAC
>NW_006424034.1:0-1395 GCF_000296735.1 Chrysochloris asiatica | reverse complement strand
AAACCCTGTGAATCACAATGGTCTGACACTCAGCCAATGAAAACCCTGTGAATCACAATGGTCTGACACTCAGCCAATGAAAACCCTGTGAATCATAATGGTCTGACACTCAGCCAATGGAAACCCTATGAATCACAATGGTGTAATCTACAACCAGTCACAGGGAGAGCACAGTGCAGCCTTTGGTTCCTGCATTCACCAGGAGTTGAGGAACAGTTCAATGACAGCTAACAACATCAAAGTTGTACAACAATTTGATTCAAATGAAATGGAGGCTTATTTCCCATGGAAGGATAATGTTATTAACATCTGGATTTCATCTGCGTGTGAATGTGAACATTTTTTAAAACGTTTTATTGTGAATTGGGTGACTGTTTATGGAGCAGATTATCAGTTTAGCATTAAACAATTCACAAACATTTTGTCTCATCCCATCGCTTACCCAGCTTCCTCCCTGTCTATCTGTTTCCACTCCTTGTCTGAACTTTGTCCTCGGGTAAATGTTCTCATTGTGATGTCAGGTGGCTGATTATTCTCACGTGTGCATATGTCATTAGGGTCTTGTTACATTTATAGATCTGTATATGGTTTGGCTGGAAGCTGAGCCACAGGCCAGGTTGAGCTCCAGACCTAAAGAGTGACTAAGAATCATAGTGTTATGAGTTCCAACAAACCTGGTGTCTTTTATGGTTTTGAGGTTTTTACCCACCTCTTTCTCCCACTTTATCCAGGACTTTCTAACGTGATCCCTTTCCGGGCAGTTGTTAGTGGTATCCAGGTTCCTTCTAGTCCTTCTGGTCTCGGTGGGGGATGCTGATGACCATATGGTCCATTAGTCCATCGGACAAATTGTCTCCATTTGTTCACTTGTTCCCACTCTTCTTTCTTCCAAACAGAGAGAAACCAAGAGCTATACCATAGACGACGGCTCGCTAGCTTTTAAGACCCTGGGCACTTTTAATCAAAGTAGGATGTAGAACATTGTAGATGTGAACTATGTCAATTCCAATTGACCTTGCTGTCCCCTGAAATACTGTCCTGAGCCCCCAGGTCCTGTGACTCATTTCCTCAGGTTATTTGATTATGGCTAAGAAGTTTTCCTAAGTTTGTCCTCTCTGTGCTCCACAACGTTCATGAATACATTTACAGCAAAGGCAAATACCTGTGTACAAATACTGTCAAATTTATGTATTCGTGGGTGTACTGCCACATTTCCTCTCACACTCATTCATTCATTTATGCATCTTTTCTTGTTGTTGTTGTTAGGTGCCATTGAGTCGGTACCATCTCATAGTGACGTTATGCACAGCAGAACGAAACACTGCCCGATCCTGGGCCAACCTCACTACTGTTGCCACGCTTGAGTCCATTGATGCTGCCACTTGGCCAATCCAT
>NW_006424033.1:0-1363 GCF_000296735.1 Chrysochloris asiatica | reverse complement strand
CCTCCATGCATCATCAAATAACCAAAGGATACATCCCACAGGCCCATCCCCCTGGCTGTCAGCAAACAGTTCCTCTCCCTCCCTGAGTCCCGTGTCCCCAACTACTCCATCTGTCCATGCCATCATCTTTGTCTCCATGCTTGGCCTCACTGCCTCTCTGGGTAGGATCACTCTTTCCGCTCTTCTAGCTTGATGGTCCCGGGACCTGTGCTCCTGGGACGCAAAATCAGTCACTCCTCTCCTTTTGTAAAAAAAAAAAATCTACGTCTACATTTCTGACCCTCACAGTCAGATGGCAATTATTCACTGTTGTACCACAAGAGTCTTATCCCCATTTCCATTCGCCATCCGGGTCCCAACAGATTGGAAATCATTCAGTGGAGGTTCTGCCTACCCCTGCCCCATCTGGAATTAGACTCCCTCTTGAAAGCTTGTAAGCCAGTCACTTCTTGTCTTTATAGGCCCTCCCTCCCATTTTGGGTCTTGGCAATTTCTAGCCCCCTTTAAAATATTCCAATCAGTTATAGGCTCAAGACGAGTTTACATGTTTTCTGTTGTGATGTTTCTGGCTATCACCCCCTCCCCTAAGTATCTATTTCACTATGGTGGTAGGCAAGGGAAACCAAAATTCAAAAGACAGTGAAGCATCCTAACATTATTCCACTCTTTTACCCTTTCAAGCCATGCCTCAATCCCTGTATCCTGAAGCCCTGTTATTTCAAGGTTGTACATACACCGTCATTTACCTCTGTCCCACTTAGCCCATGTGAACCTGCCTAACTGTTCTCCCATCTGCCTTATTCTTCTTTTCCCCTCCCCCATCTTGTGTATTGGCAGCCTCCCTGCCCCCCCAACCCCCCACCACAGCACCCAGGTTCTCCTGTATCTATTCCCTACCCTGTGCTCTATCTTCCCTTTCCCCTCTCCCCTCCTCTCACCCTATATATCCTGGTGATCAGCAATTATATATACAGATGCCCCCACCCCTTTTTGGGTGGGTTCTTTTTCTTAGTCCTTTACAATAATGGTCTTATGTAGTATTTCTGCTTCTGTGACTGACTAATTTCACTCAGCGTAATGTCCTCAAGGTTCATCCATGTTATGTGGTGGCTTGCAGCTTCCTTGTTATTCTTCAAGTTAGCATAGTATTCCATTGTGTGCATGTACCACAGTTTGTTTATCCATCCTTCAATAGATGGGCATTTTGGCTGTCTCCATCTTTTTGCTATTGTAAATAATGCTGCTATGATCATTGGTGTGCCTATATCTACTCGTATTATGGCTTGTATTTCTTGTGGGTAAATACCAAGTAGAGGAATTGCTGGATCATAATGTATTTCTATTCCTAACCTTCTGAGGAAGC
>NW_006424032.1:0-1395 GCF_000296735.1 Chrysochloris asiatica | reverse complement strand
ATGTTGATCTTATACCCTGACACTTTGCTTTATCTTCCAATGATGTCTAGTAGCTTTTTTACTGAGTGTTTGGGGTTTTCTATGTATAGGATCATACTGTCTGCAAATAGAGTTTTATTTCCTCTTTGTCAAATTGGATGCCTTTAATTTCCCTGTCTTTGCCTAAGACTTCCAGCACAATATTGAATAGGAGTGGTGACAAAGGGCATCCTTGTCTAGTTCCCGTTTGCAGAGGGAAGGCTTTCAGTTTCTCTCCATTGATGTAGTTATGTAGGTGGTTGGTTTTGTACATATGTTCTTGATTATGTTGAGGAATTTCCCTTCAATTCCTACTTTGTCGAGTGTTTTTTATCAGGAATGGATGTTGAATTTTGTCAAATGCTTTTTCTGCATCAGTTGATATAATCATGTGGTTCTTTTCCTTTTTCTTATTTCTATGGTGGATTACATTGATTGTTTTTATTTATTTATTTCTTTTTTTAATGTTTTATTGTGAATTGTGTGATAGTCTACATGGGAGAACATCAGCTTTACATTCATTCCATCATCCATCATGCATCCTCACCCAACCAAGGGGTGTACCCTGTAAGCTTGCACCCCCCCCACCACAGTCCTCAGCCCCTTTCCATCTTCTGATCCCGAGTCCCCAGCCACACTATCTCTTGCTGTCGTCTTCTCTGGCTCCATCTCAGGCCTCACCGCCTTTCTGGGTAGGAGTCCACTCTTTGCTCTTCTCCATCGATGGTCCCAGGGTCCTTGGCTCCTAGACTGATAAGTTACATTGATTGTTTTTCTAATGTTGAACCATCCTTGCATCCCTTTTATGAAACTCACTTGGTCATGATGTATTATTTTTTTGAAGTGCTGTTGGATTCTGTTGGCTAGGATTTTGTTGAGAATTTTTGCGACTATATTCATGAGGGCTATTGGTCTATAATTTTCTTTCTTAGTGATGTCCTTCCCTGGTTTTGGGATGAGGGTTATGCTTGCTTCATAAAAAGTATTCCATCCTGTTCTATATTCTGGAATAATTTGAGTAGAATTGGTGCCAGTTCTTCCTTGAATGTTTAGTAGAACTCACCAGTGAAGCCATCTGGGCCTGAACTTCTTCTTCTTCTACTTTTTTTTTAATGTTTTATTGGGAATTATGTGATAGTTTACATGGGAAAACCTTAATTAGTTTTACATTCATCCTATCGTATATCATTTCATTGCAATGATTACAATCCCCTCTATACATCATCAACCAACCAAAGGGTATACACTACAAGCCTGCACCCCAGTCATCAGCACACAGCCCCTCTCCCTGTGTCTAAAGTCCCCAGTCACTCCATCTCTCCACATCATCGTCACTGCCTCCATCTCAGGCATCACTGCTTCTCTGGGTAGGGTCCC
>NW_006424031.1:0-1318 GCF_000296735.1 Chrysochloris asiatica | reverse complement strand
GCAGCAAGGTCAGCAGTTCGAAACTACCAGCTGTCCCGTGGGAGAAAGATAAGGCTTTCTGCTCCTGTAAAGATTTACAGCCTCGGAAACCCTATGAGTCAGAACCGGCTCCATGGTATATAACAACAACAACAACAACAACAACAATTGCTAGTGATCGTGAACATTTCTTCATATGTTTGTTGGCTGCCTGCATCTATCTCCTCTTTGGTGAAGTGTCTGTTCATATCCTGTGCCCACTTTTTAATTGAGTTGTTTGTCTTTTTCTTGTAGCGGTGTTGTAGTTTCCTATATATTTTAGAAATAAGTCCCTTGTTTAATGTGTCATTGCTAAAGAATTTTTCCCATTCTGTGGGTTCCCTTTTTACTCTTCTGGTGAAGTCTTTTGATGCACATATGTTTTTAATTTTTAGTATGTCCCAATCATCTGTTTTGTCTACTTTCTTTGGTGTAGTTTTCAAAATGTTTGGTAGTCTGTATATGCCCTGAATTAGCGCCCTCACATTTGTCCCTGTTTTTTCACTGATGGCCTTCATAATTCTGGGATTCACATTTAGGTCTTTAATCCATGTTGAGTTGGTTTTTGTATAGGCGTGAGGTGAAGGTCTTTTGCATATCGTTTTCCAGTTCTGCCAGCACCATCTGTTGAAGAGACTATCACCTCCCCATGTGATATGTTTAGGTGTTTTGTGAAAAATCAGTTGGCTGTATGTAGATGGGTTAATTTCTGGATTCTTGATTCTATTCCCTTCATCTATGTACCTTTCATTGTACCAGTAACAAGGTGTTTTGACCACTGTAGCTGTGTAGTAAATTTTATAGTTGGGGAGTGAGAGCTTTCCAACCTTATTCTTCTTCTTAAGCAGTGCTTTGCTTATCTTGGGTCTCTTTCCTTTCCATTTAAAGTTTGTAATTGTTTTTTCCATCTCTTTGAAGAATGTTGTTGGAATCTGGACTGGGATTGCATTATATTTGTAAATTGCTTTGGGTAGTATTGACATTTTCACAATGTTAAGTCTTCCTATCAATGAGCATGGTACATTCTTCCATTTTTGTAGATCTCTTTTGCTTTCTTATAGTAGTGTTTTGTAGTGTTCTTTGTATAAGTCCTTTGTTTCTCTGGTTACATTTATGCCTAGATATTTCATCCTTTGGGTGGCTATTGTAAATGGTATTGCTTTCCTGTTGTCCATTTCAGTGCTGTCATTTTTGGTACAGAAGAATCCAACTGATTTTTATATGTTGATCTTATATCCTGCCACTTTGCTGAATCTTCCAATGAGGTCTAGTAGCTTTTTTACTGAGTCTTTGGGGTTTT
>NW_006424030.1:0-1395 GCF_000296735.1 Chrysochloris asiatica | reverse complement strand
CTCTGTTTATGAACATATTGGACTGGTCTACCATATAGCTAGATCTGAGTATATGGACCTGTTGGACTCATAAGCTATGTAGTCAGCTCTCTATAAATGAATATGTTGCACTCAACTCTTTTGAAGTTAGCCCTCTAAGTTTACACATGTTGGACTCATCTGTCACATTGTTAACTCTCAGTATAGGAGCATGTTGGAATCATCTGCCATGTAGCTACTACTCTGTATATGGATATGTTGGATTACTCTGCCATGTAGCTAGCTCTCTGTATATGGTCACGTTATCTCATCTGCTCTCTCTGTGTGAACATTTTGCACGCATTTGCCTTCTAGATAGTCCTCTCTATATACACATGTTGGAGACATCTGCAGTGTAGCTAACTCTCAGTATATGGACATATTGGACTCATATGCCATGTAGCCAGCTCTCTCTGTATGAACATTTTGGACTCATCTGCCTCGTAGCTAGTCCTCTATAAATACACATGTTGGACTGAACTGCCATGTAGTTAACTTTCAGTATATGGACATGTTGGACTCATATGCCATGTCGCTAGAACGCTATATATGTAAATGGTACACTAATCTGCCATGTAGCAAGCTCACTGTATATGGAAATTTTGGAATCGTCTGCCAATTAGCTAGCTCTGTGTGCGTGTAGATGTTGGACTGATCTGCCGTGTAGGTAACTGTCTGTATATGAACATATAGGACATGTCTGCCATGTAGTGAGTTCTCAGTATATCGACATGATGGAGTCATCAGCCATGTAGCCAGCTCTCTGTGTATGAACTTGTTGTACTCATCTACCTTGTAGCTAGGCTTCTAAATATACACATGTTGGACTCAGATGCCATGTAGCTAGTCCTCTGTATATACACATGTTGGACTCAAATTCCATGTAGATATCTCTCAGTATATGGAGATGTTGTACTCATTAGCCATGTAGCTAGCACTCTGTAAATGGACATGTTGGACTACTGCGCAATGTAGCTAGCTCTCAGTATATAGACACGTTGAACTCATTTGCCATGTATCTACAACTCTGTATATGGAAACCTTGCACTACTCTATATATGGACAGTTTGGACTCGTCTGCCATGTAGCTAGCTCTCTGTGCAAGGATATGTCGGACTGATCTGCCATGTAGGGAGCTCTCTGTATATGAACATATTCGACTTGTCTGCCATGTAGCTAGATCTCTGTATATGGATATGTTGGACTCATCAGCCATGTAGCCAGCTCTCTCTGCATGAACATGGTGGAATCATCTGCCTTGTACCTAATCCTCTATATAAATACATGTTGGACTAAGTTGCCATGTAGCTAAATTGTGGTATATGGACATGTCGGACTCATCTGACATGTAGCTAGTAGTCTGTATATGGACATGTT
>NW_006424029.1:0-1395 GCF_000296735.1 Chrysochloris asiatica | reverse complement strand
AAGAGGGAGTTTAGTTTAAGAGTATGGGAGGAAAGAAAGAGTCCCCACTGAATAGCTGTCATCTTGTCTAGATGGGTCTGGTGAAAAGGGATGGGGATAAGATTCATGAGATTCAATAGTGAATAATTGTTAACATGACTAATTGCAACTGTCACAATTGTAAAGGTAGAAGTTTTGTAACAAAAACAGGGGAGTGGTTAATATTACAGTCCAGAAACAGAAGACCCTAGGACCATCAAGAGAGAAGAGCACAAACAGAATGCGGACCCTTATTCAAGAGAAGCAGCAGCACCAGAGATGGAGGCAGACATGCGGGCATGGAGAAGGGGGAGTGGCTGAGGACTCTAGATTCATGGACTAAGAAGAGAGTGACTAAGAGCTGGTGGCCAGCTTGCAGAATGTGCCCATTGCAGAATGTGCACTTTGGAGATGTAAATTATTATATATGCCTGAGTGGTTTTTTTTTGTTGTTTATTTTTAAAAAGCTAAAGTGGATAGAGAGAAATACTGTTAACTGATGGTACATGGAGTGGATTATAATCATTGTAATGAAACAAGGTGCATGATTTGTTGAATGTAAAACTGATGATATGCCCTGTAAACTTTCACTCAATCCACAATAAAAACTTTAAATTAAAAAAAACAAAAAAAAACTTTAAGAACTGGTATTATTCTGTATTCCAGCCATAGGAGATAGAAGAACAGGCTGTTATCATAGGATTATGATTTATGATTTAAATAAATAATGTTCCACTTTAAACCACTGGTACCCAAAATTCAAAGTCTTGAGGGAAAAAAATTCATGTTCAGAAATTATTACTCTGATTTACTGTTCCTCTTTATATTCTACCTACAAAAGCAAGAAGAAAAACATACATTTTAGAAAAAAAATCTCAATTCTGAACAGGATCAAAAAAGTTTTGACTAACAAAAATGCAGTCAGAGAAAATACTACTAATAATAAATAAAAATTTCCTAAGATCACCAAATCCTGTTTCCTAGTCTTAGTGTGGTAGCTTCACTGAAACCTGTCCATCATGGGTCACTCTATTGGTATTTGAAATACTGGTGGGATAACATTCAGCATTACAGCAACACACAAGCTTTTCGATATATACTGGTGTTTTTCTAACATAATTATTATTTTAGTATATATATATATTCCTGGTGTGGCACTGTGGGCTAATGAGTCAGACTGCAAAGTCATTTAAACTGCAAGGTCAGTGGTTCATGCTCACTTGCTGCTCCTTGGAACCCCTGTACAGGGTCACTATTGGTCAAATCAAGTTGATGGCATTTAACAACAAAGCACAGACTGCTCTGGTAGCGTAGTGGTTACGAATCGGGCTGCTAACCTCAAGGTCAGCAGTTCAAAACTACCAGCTGTTCTGCAGG
>NW_006424028.1:0-1338 GCF_000296735.1 Chrysochloris asiatica | reverse complement strand
AGCCACAACACGAGAAGATATATGCACACCAATGTTCATAGCAGCACTATTTACAATAGCAAAGAGATGGAGACAGCCAAAGTGCCCATCAACTGAAGAATAGATAAACAAACTGTGGTACATACACACAATGGAATCCTATGCTACCTTGAAGCCTCAAACCACCAGTTAACATGGATGAACCATGAGGGAATTATGTTGACTGAAATTAGTCAGTCACAAAAAGAGAAATACTGCATAGGACCACTACTTAGTCTTTTATGACTAAGAAAAAGAACCCATACTAAAGGGGGGGTGGGGGAATTCTTTGCTGATTGTTGGGATGTAGGGGGCGGGGTGAGGGGAGGGATGGAAAGATAGACACAGGATAGTTTGGGTGCAGGGGAGGGGGACAATACACAAAAACGGAGAGGGGAATGGAAGACCAAAGCAGAGGGGAGAGAGCAAATACGCAGGTTCGCATGGGCTAAGTGGGACAGAGGTAAATAATAACGTATACACAACCTTGGAACAACAGGGCGACGGGGTACGAGGAGTGAGATATGGTTGGAATAGGGGAAAAGGGGGGAATAATGTTAAGATGTTTGGCGGTCTACTGAATCTTGGTATTCCTTGCATTATATTATAAAATAGACACTGAAAGGGGAGAGAAAGGAAAAGCCAGAAATATCACCATAGAAAGCTTGTAAGTCCGTCTTCTGCCTATAACTGATTAGAATACCTAAAATGGGGATACAATGTGCCCAGTGAAGGAGGCTGCCTGGGGAGCTTCTGCATTACATAAGACTATAGGTGGAATCCTGAACAGCATCCAGAATCTTCAGAGGTGGGAAATTTCCCCCTGAGAGGATGGGCAGACCAGCCTGGAGCAGCTAGAAGAACAGAACATACCTCTTGAAAGAAAGACTGACAGGAACAACCCAAAACAGACCAACCAATGACTACAAAAACAAGCAAGCTGCCCGCACAGGAGACATCAAGGTAAGGGGTGGGGTCACCTCAGAGTAAACCCCCTTCCAAGACTAAGACTCAGTGGGAATACACACTCTGATGGGTGACCACGTTCACCACCGACAAGGGGAAGTGAGGGAAAAACAGCTATAAGGCTGCAAGCTAACCCCTACAACGTTCAATAGACTCCTGTGAACCCAGGTGGAGACCTGGTTGGCCAGCAGTGTGGCAAGACCTGGAGACTCTTGGGCCCAGAGTCAGTGACATAGCCACAGAGGACTAGAGTGGAGAGTGAAGTGTCCAGTGGATAAGAAGAGAAGGCATAGCCACAAGAACACCCACACTTGCAGATAATACCCATTTGACCTAGCCTCAATGACTGGGTGA
>NW_006424027.1:0-1384 GCF_000296735.1 Chrysochloris asiatica | reverse complement strand
GGTGGAAGAATGGATAAACCAACTTAGTACATATACATAATGGAATACTAGGCAACAGTGAAAGGAACTCTGGTAGCATAGTGGTTACAAATTGGGTTGCTAACCTTAGACTCAGCAGTTAGAAACTACCAGCTGTTCCGTGGGAGAAAGATAAGGTTTTCTGGTCCTGTAAAGATTTATATTCTCAGACACCCTGTACAGGGGTGGCTATGAGTCGGAACTGACTCCACGGCACATAACCACCACCATGCAACGTTGAAGAATGATGATAACTCTGTGAAACACCTCATAACATGGATAAACTTGGAAGACATTATGCAAATAAGTCAATCACAAAAGAACAAATACTGTGTGAGACCACTATTATAAAAACTCAAGATAAGGTTTTCATACTAAAGGAAACATTCTTTGATGGCTACCAGTGGTGGGAAGAGAGAGAGAGTAATTCACTGGCTAGAGGGTAACCACATGTTAACTCAGGTGATGGGGAGAAAAGTATTCAAGAAAAAGTATGTTGGCAGAAGAATGATGAAGACAGGTGGAGACACAGGGAGGTGTGCAAGGGTTAAAGGGGATAGAGATAAATAGCGTTATATATACAACCTTAGAGCAACAATCTTCTGTGGGAAGATACATAGACAGAGACACAGGCTGAATGTGTATGGAAGGAAGAGTGGGCTATCTCTCTCAATATATATGTGAAATGAATGTGGTAGAGCATACAGTGTGCAAAATGATCAAAACTTCTTGGATCTTATCAAACATTTTAAGGCAATGAATTGCTGGGCCTGGAAGCTCAGGACCATAGCCTCAGGGGACACCATGGTCAATTGGCATAACATAGTCCACAATGACAATGTTCTATATCCTACTTTGGTGAGCAGTGTCTGGGATCTTAAAAGTTCATGACCAGCAGTCTAAGGTGTAGCTATTGGTCTCTCCATGCACAGAAGAAAGAAGAGTGATGAGAACTGAAGAGAATTGGAATTAATGAATCCAATAGATGAATATATATATTTGTTGTTGTTGTTAGGTGTCATTGAGTCGGTTCTGACCCACAGCAACCCAGTTTAGGGTTTCCTAGAGTGGCTGGTGAGCTTGAATCGCTGACCTTGTGATTTAAACTGGATTTCAGTCCAGCGCGTTAACCCACAGCGTCACACCAGGACTCCATATACTATATGGACTCAATATATTATATGTATATATATTTATATGGACTTCTGGTGTGGGACTGTAAGATCAGCAATGGACTGCGAACCACAAGGTCAGTGATGCAAACCCAGCAGCCGCTCTTAGGAACACTTATACAGGCTCACTAGTAGTCAGAACCAATTCAATGGCACTTAATGACAACATATATTTATATATCTCATGTATATAA
>NW_006424026.1:0-1335 GCF_000296735.1 Chrysochloris asiatica | reverse complement strand
TTCTTAAGTTATTCCTCTTCATGTTGTCCAACATGAATGAACTCCTTTTATTTTCATGATATTAACCCCTTGTGTGGTGGTATGGGCTAATGCATCAGACTGCAAAGTTGGTGGTTCAAGCTCACCAGCTGTTCCTTGCAAACCTTATACAGGGTTGCTATGGATCAGAATAGACTCAATGGCATTTAACAACAACAACAACTTTTAAATATTGCAAAATTTTGACTTCTCTCTTTGACCATTATATCTTTCATTGCATAGAAATATTTGATTTTGTTGCAATAATTTTCATTGAATTATTACCTTAGGATTACACTTAGAAATTGTATTTAGTTAATTTTTTTACACCCCTATGTCACAAGGATATTCTTCTACACCTCTTCCACATGATGTTAAGTAGGCATTCTGTTTTTATTTTTATATGAGTAGTGAGTGAATTTTTGCCACTAAAAATAACTAAATAGTTCTCAGTTTTCTAATTGATTTTCAATACTATTTTACTTTATATTATGTTCCTCTAGGACTTCTGGTGTTGCTCTGTTGGGTCAGAGGGGACTGATAAACCAAAAGGCCAGAGTACAAACTCAACACCTGCTGTGAGGAAATCCTATATAGGGTCTCTATAAGCCAGAACTGACACAAAGGCATTTAGCAACAACATGTCATAGAGTTCTAGCATTATCCAATTCCTAAAGTCTAGTTATGTGTTGTTGTTGTTGTTAGGTGCCATCGAGTTGGTACCGACTCATAGCAACCCTATGCATAACAGAATGAAACACTGGCATTAGTCCTGGGCCAACCTCACAATTGTTCCCATGCTTGAGCCCATTGATGCTGTCACTTTGCCAATCCATCTTGCAGGGGGTCTTCCTCTTTTCCTCTCACACTCCACCTTACAAAGCATGATATCCTTCTCCAGTGACTGCACCCCCTGACAATATGTCCAAAGTATGAGAAATGAAGTTTGGCCATTCTGACCTCCAAGGAGCACACTGGCAGGACTCGTTCCAACACAGATCTGGTGGGTTATTTTGGCAGCCCATGGCACTTTCAGTATTCTCCTCCAACACCATAACTCACAAACATCAATTCTTCTATGGTCTTCCTTACTCACTGTCTAGCTTTTGCATGCATAATGAGGTTATTGAAAATACCATGGCTTGGGTCAGGGGCACCTTAGTCCTCAAGCTGACATCTTTGCCCTTCAACACATTAAAAAGGTCTTGTGCAGCAGATTTGACTAATGCAACACATTGTTTGATTTCTTGATTGCTACTTCCATGAGTGTTGATGGTTGATCCGAGAAGAATGAAGTCTTTGACAACACAACTTCAA
>NW_006424025.1:0-1365 GCF_000296735.1 Chrysochloris asiatica | reverse complement strand
AGAAAGAAAGAAAGAAAGAAAGAAAGAAAGAAAGAAAGAAAGAAAGAAAGAAACTATTGTCATCAAGTCAATTCCAACCCACAGGACAGGATCCAACTGCCCCCATAGGGTTTCCGAGGCTGTCAATCTTTACAGAAGCTGTATCTTTCTCCCATGGAGCTGCTGGTGGTTCCAAACCATCAACTTTTTGGTTTGCAGAGAAGCGCTTTAACGACTGCAGCACGAGGGCTTCTTCTGTAAAGATTAGCCTAGAAAACCTATGGGACAGTTCTACTCTGTCACATGGTATTGTTATGAGTCCAAAGTAGATTTGATGGCACCTAACAACAACTTAACAGATGAAGAAACTAAGGTTGGACCAGGGTCACACAGCTGGTGAGAAACAGAGTGAGGGATGGCTCAGATCCGACTCACACTTCCTTCACCATAGTGCCTGCCATCCCACACTTTCACCTTGGAAGCCTCACCCCTAGGGTTTGGAGAGGCTATGATTAACAGGAGGGCACTGGGTACCTGGGCAGACCTTTCAGCCCAGGGACACTCACATGCTAGCCTTTTGCTCTTCAACACATGATCCCTCATAATTTAACCGCCCCTTCCAGTTCGCCATCTTTGAGAGCTGGCCCCAATCATGCTTGCAGAATGGGCCACAACCCTCCACACACACACACACACACACCATCTCTTGAGACCCAGATGGGCTAATTCTGGATCATGCAGGGGGAGGGAGCACCCACAGCAGGACTTCCACACACTGGTGGGAAGTGAATATAGATAAATTACCCCTTGGGCTTTTGAACTTTGTTTTGAATCTCTCTTCACCTACTGCTTGCTGTGTAAAGGGGGCCCTGTGGAAGAGCCCTTTTTACTAGGAATTAGGATTCTGGGGTTCTAGTCCCAGCTATGCCAGCTGTGTGACCTTGGGCAAGTCACTTGACCTCTCTGGTCTTCACTTACCCCTTCTGAAAAATCCCTGTATTGCCTTCCTCTTAAGATTGTGGTGAGAGGCTCACAAGACCCGGATGTGACAGGAAGTCACACAAACAAGAGACTATAATGCTGCTATTTGCTCAGCAATTCTCCAATTCTTGCCTCATCTTTGGAAGTAAGTAAAGAAGGGATTTGGACCAAAATGTATGTATGAATAGTCAAAACTAGAAAGGCATTGTGTTGTTAGCTACCATTGAGTCATCTCATGCACAAGGGAATGCAACGCTGTCCAGTCCTGTGCCATCCCCATGTCTGGTTGTGGATCAGACCAGTATGGCTCACAGGGTTTTCATTGGTTAATTTTAAGACCATCTTAGTCTGCAAGTTCTGCTGAAACCTACTCAGCAGCATAGCTACAAGCAAACCAGTGACAGA
>NW_006424024.1:0-1396 GCF_000296735.1 Chrysochloris asiatica | reverse complement strand
AGATTTGCCCAGTACAATACATCGTCTGATCTCTTGACTGCTGCTTCCATGAGTGTTGATAGTTGATCCAAGAAGAATGAAGTCCTTGACAACTTCAATTTTTTCTCCTTTGATAAGAATGTTGTTTATGAGGTAATTGAAAATACCCTGGCCTGGGTCAGGCACACCTTAATCCTCAGAGTGACATCTTTGCTCTTGAACACTTTAAAGAGGTCTTGTGTAGCAAACTTCACAATGCAATATGTCGTTTCATTCTGTGTTGCTGAATGTTGTTTGGATCCAAATGAAATGAAATCTTTCTGTTAAGCACTGGACTATGAACCACGAGGTCTATGGTTCAAGCCTGCCAGCCACTCCATGAGAGAAAGATGAGGTTTTCTGTTCCTGGGTAGATTTCAAGCCTTGAAAACCCTCCACAGTATCATTATCAGCCAGAACTGGCTTGATGACATTTAACAATGACAACAATTCATTTATAACTATTTATTGTTATTATGGACTCCTGGTGTGGTACTGTGGGTTAATGCGCCAGACTGTAAAGCTGTTTGAACTGCAAGGTTGGCAGTTCAAGCTCACCAGACGCTCCTCAGAACCTCTGTATAGGGTCGCTATGGGTCGGATCCAACTCAACGGCACTTAACAACATTGTTATTATTGTTAAGTGCCGCCAAGTCAGTTTCGACACATAGTGACCCTGTATAGAGTTTTCAAGGAGTGACTGGTGGTTTTGAACCACTGACCTGAACTTGCAGTTAACAAGTGCTTCTCCAACTGCACCTCACCAGGACTGGTGCTTGTTTCAGAAGTAAGCATCAAAAATGCAATGAAATGCAAATGGGTCTCTTGTGATACAATAGTGAATAATTGTTATCAGCATTGATTGTGAGGGTTGGAAATGTAAAGGTGGATGTTTTATAGCAAGGAGGGGAGTGATTAACTTTTCAGTCTAGGAGCGGAGGTCCCTAGGACCATCAAGGGAGAAGAGCAGAGACCGGGACCCTACCCAGAGAAGCAGTGATGCCTGAAATGGAGCCAGAGATGATGACATGGAGCTATGGAACAGCTGGGGACTTTAGACCCAGAGAGGGAGAGCGACTGTGTGCTGAAGACCTGGGGGTCGCGGGGGAGGGATTGCATGGAGGAGATTGTAACCATGGCAATGAGACGATATATGATAGAATGAATGTAAAACCAATGTTCTCCTATGTAAACTATCACATAATTCACAATAAAACATTTTTTTAAAAAATGGAATTTGAACTATTTAAAGCAAAATTGTTGTTGTTGTTATGTGCCATCGAGTTGGTTCCGACCCATAGCGACCCTGTACAGGGTTTCCGAGGGTGTAAATCTTTACGGGAGTAGAAAGCCTCATCTTTCTCCCGCGGAGCGGCTG
>NW_006424023.1:0-1369 GCF_000296735.1 Chrysochloris asiatica | reverse complement strand
ACGGGGTGACAAAAATGGTTTGCATTACTGGCTGATGACGTTGTTGTTAAGTGCCCTGGAGTTGGTTTGCACTCATAGCAACCTTGTATAAGGTTTCTGAGGAGCAGCTGGTTGAGTTTGAACCATTGACCTTGTGGCTACCAATCAAGTGCTTATCTTATAGCACCACACTAGGATTACTGGCTGATATCTCATTGTTTGTGTTCTTTCTTATAGCTGATTTCCCACATGCTATTTTTATGTAATATGGAGTCCTGGTGTGGTGCTGTGGGTTAATGCGCTGGACTGCAAAGTTGGTTTGAACCTCAAGGTCAGCAGTTGAAGCTCACCAGCTGCTCCTCAGAAACCCTATACAGGGTCTGAATTGACGAGCCAATACTTATCAACAACAACAATTTTTATGTAGTAGATGAAAAAGTCTATATAAAACAGGAGCAGAAAATTGGTAATGCGTTATTACCATTGTTGGCTTTGTTTTAAACTACAATTAGACCAAGAGGAAAGGTGGTCACAAGGAAGGGCCAGATTCACTTTGTTAAGAGGAGACTATAGAACACAAGGTATCTGGTACCCATTTCCAGCCATTCCTCTGGTGAGGTGACCTCCCTTCATTTGGGCATAAAGGGATATAAATATAAAGGTATAATGGGAATCCAAAAGTTCATGGGGGGAAAAAATCCATTCCATTTCCATCCAGGTACTGTTGAATCCCCCTCTTTTATGACATCCAGTCTAACTAGCTACCTTTCCCTCTCCTCTCCTCTCAAAAAGAAAGTGAGGAAGCTAACAAAAGAAACATATAGTGCAAAGGGGAGATAAACAAAAGTGATGACTACAGGGGACAAGATGGTCACTTTTGTTTATCTCCTCTTTGCACACTATGTGTGATGAACACCACATCTGATACTTTCCCATCTGCATTTCAAACTCACCAGCCACTCCTCAGAAATCCTATACAAAAGTCACTATGCGTCAAAACCGACTCAATGGCAGTTAACCACAACATATATGAGAAAGAAACTGCTGAATTTTAAAGGAATCCTAAGTTTTTCTTTGATTAAATTTCTACAAGAAATTTCTGACACAGATTCTACTACAGGAAACTCTGAGAATTATAATAGACAACGTTCACAATAGTAGCTTCCCTCGAAAAGGCAGACGCAGAATTCAAAGAGATGGCAATTTGATAAACATAGTTCTGCAAGAAACTAAGGTGATGTCTTGCACACAGTCTTGTAGAGAACTGATTTACTTCACTGACAGGAATTTAGATGACACTTTGAGGCATGCATAGATTTGTTGTTGTTGATGGCTTTGAGTCTGTACCAACTCATAGCGACCCTATACACAACAGAACAAAACACTGCCT
>NW_006424022.1:0-1396 GCF_000296735.1 Chrysochloris asiatica | reverse complement strand
AAACTACCAGCTGTTCCACAGGAGAAAGATGAGACTTTCTGTTCCTGTAAAGATTTGCAGCCTTGGAAACCCTGTGCAAGGTCACTATGAGTTGGAACCGTCTCTACGGTTAACAATGACAACAATGGCTTATGGGAGTCTGGTGTGGCACTGTGGGCAAATGTGTCAGGCTGCAGAGTCATTTGAACTGCAAGGTCAGTGGTTCAAGCTCAATAGCTGCTCCTTGGAAACCCTACACAGGGTCACTATGGGTCAGAATCGACTCCATGGCACTTAACAATAACAATAGCAATGGCTTAACAACAACAGCACAATTATTAAATTGTGAAAATTTCTTCATATGTTTGTTGGCTGCCTGAATGTCTTCCTTGGTGAAGTGTCTGTTCATGTCCAGTGCCCATTTTTAAAATTGTTTTGATCATAGACTGACCTACCAGATCCTCTGAATTCTATATATGTTTAACTGTTCTGGACTCCTCCATCTGTCAATCGAGTTCTGGGTGGTGCTTCCACGTATGTCAATTTCTGGTTATTGTCTGTTCTTGTTGGTTCTCAGTCCAAAGAACTCCCTTTAGGTGTTTTGAAGCAGTGGATTGGCTTTGACAAAGTCCCTTAGCTTCTGTTTATCCTGGAATGTTTTTATTACACAGTCATATTTGATTGACAGCGTTGCTGCGTACATGATTCTTGGTTGGCAGTTTGTGCCCAAATTTTAATTGGGTTATTTGTCTTTTTCTTGTAAAGGTGTTATAGTTTCCTGTAAGAGATTAGTCCCTTGTCTATTATGTTGTTGCAAAATATCTTTTCCCATTCTGTGGGCTCCCTTTTTTCTATTTTGATGAAATATTTTGATGCACATAAGTTTCTAATTTTTAGTAAGTAAGTCCCAATCATCTATTTTGTCTTTATTTTTGTTTGTGCAATTCTCAAAATGTTTGATAGACTATGTGTGCCCTATATTAGAGCGCTTAAATTTATTCCTATTTTTTCATTGATGACATTTATAATTCTGGGATTTACATTTAGGTCTTTAATTCATGTTTGTTTCTTTATTTTTTTTATTGTGATCTGAGTGATAGTTTTTATGGGAGAACATCAGCTTACCCCATCGTTTCATTGCAATGATTACAATCTCTTCCTTGCATCACCGTTCAACAGTATTTTCTTCCATTCCCTCTCTTTTTCTTTTTTGTTTGTTTGTTTGTGTGTGCAGGGGTGTGTGTGTGTGTGTGTGTGTGTGTGTGTGTGTGTGGAGAGATGTACACAAAAACACTCAGGAATATATAATATTTTAAACAACCACAAGGCACTTTCTACAAGCCTGCCTCCTGGCCACTAGCACTCAGTCCCTCTCTTTCTGAGTCTAGAGTCCTCAGCTGCTCCCTCTCTCCATGTC
>NW_006424021.1:0-1396 GCF_000296735.1 Chrysochloris asiatica | reverse complement strand
ATGTGCCAGACTGCAAAGCCATTTGAACTGCAAGGTTGGTGGTTCAAGCTCACCAGCTGCTCCTTGGAAACCCTATACAGGGTCGCTATGGGTTGGAACCAACTCGATGGCACTTAACAATAACAACAAGGTCTCTTTAAGGAGCTCTGGTAGTGTAGTGGGTACAAGTCAGGCTGCTAACCTCAAGGACAGTCATTTGAAACTACCAGCTGTTCACGGGAGAAAGATGAGACTTTCTGCTCCTGTAAAGAATTACAGCCTTGGAAACCCTATGCAGGGTTGCTATGAGTCGGAACTGACTCCATGGCACACCACCACCACCACCACCACCAACAACAACAACAACAACAACAACAACAACAACAACAAGGTCGCTTTCCTTTGAGATTAGTGGTCATTTCTTCTATCTCTTTAAAAAAATGATGTTTTAAAAATCTGGACTGGGATTGCATTGTATCTATAGATTGCTTTGGGTAGTGTTGATATTTTCACAATGTTAAGTCTTCCTGTTCATTAGCATGGTATATTCTTCCATTTTTTGGTAGGTCACTTTAGGTTTCTTGTAGTAGTGTTTTATAGTTTTCTTTGTATAGGTCTTTTATTTCTGTGGATAGATTTGTTCCTAAGTATTTCATATTTGGGATCCACTATCAATACTCGTGGAAGAAACAGTCAAGAATCAGATGACGTATTGCATTAGGCAAATATGCTGCATATGATCTTTTTAAAGTGTTCAGGAGCAAAGAAGTCAGTTTGAGAACTAAGGTGCATCTGACCCAAGCCATGGTATTTTCAATAGCCTCATATGCATGTGAAAGTTGGATAATGAGTAAGAAATACCATACATCATTTAAGTATGGTGTTGGAGGAGAATATTAAAAGTACATTGGACTACCAGAAGAACATACAAATCTGTCTTGGAAGAAGTACAGTCAGTGCTCCGTAAAAGTCAGCATTACTAGACTTCGTCTCTCATACTTTGGATACGTTCTCTGGAGAAGGACAGAATGCTCAGTAAAGTGGAGGGTCAGTGAACAGGAGGAAGACCCACAATGAGATGGATTGGCACAGTGGCATCAGCAATGGGATCGAGTGTAACAACAATTGTGAGAATGGAGCAGGGCAGTGTTTTGTTCTGTTGTGCAGAGGGTCGCTAAGAATAGAAACCAAACAACAACAACATTGTAAATGGTATTTTTCCCCTGGAGTCCTTTTCAAAGGACTCCAATTGATTTTGGTATGTTGATCTTATACCTTGCCACTTTGCTGAATCTTTCAGTGAGCTTCAATAATTTTTTTGGTGAGTCTTTGGAATTGTTGATGTAGAGGATTCGACCTCTTTTGAAGATATCTTAATGAGACTAAGTGTATTAATGAGAGACCTTGTCTGTACCCA
>NW_006424020.1:0-1396 GCF_000296735.1 Chrysochloris asiatica | reverse complement strand
TACTGGGTCAAGAGGACTCATGAGTTGGTGTTGGAACTCTGTAACAAATATAAAGGTATGTTGGGAGGTTCGGAGGGTTTATAGCTGGGGAATTTGCAGGAGAATCCAGAAATTCATTATTTTCTGGATCAAGACACTCAGCTGTTCCAGGAGCCGCCATCTTGGAAAAGCTTATCTTGATTGTTCTCATAGACTTGTTTTTATTTTCTTCAGCTTCAGCCTGAACTTGCATATGTGCAACTGATTGTTCCATGGTTGGCCCCTAGCCTTGTTTTGGCTGATAATATGGAGCTTCTCCACCGTCTCTGTCCATAGATGTAGTCAATTAGCTTTCTGTGTATTCCATCTGGTGAGGTTCATGTGTATAGTCATCTTTTATGTTGTTTAAAAAGGTTGTTGTTGTTGTTCTTATGTGCCGTGGAGTTCCGATTCATAGCGACCCTGTACAGGGTTTCTGAGGCTGTAAATCTTTAAGGGAGCAGAAAACCTCATGTTTCTCCGGCGGAACAGCTGGTAGTTTCGAACTGCTGACCTTGTGGTTCACAGCTTGATTCGTAACCACTACGCTACCAGAGCTCCATGTTTAAAAAGGTGTTTGCCATAAATAAGTTTTTGGTCTTGTAAAATTCTACCACGCAATCTCCAGCATTGTTTCTACTACTAACGCCAATATTTTCAACTACTGATCCTTCCTCTTCAAACTTTCGTATATCAGTTACCAGTAATTATCAATGCATCTTAATTGCAAGTTTTGTCAATTTCAGAGGAAAGACGTTAGTAGAATTCTTCAATTTTATCATCACTGCCTTTAGTGGTTGGTGTGTAAACTTGAGTAATAGGATAGTATCTTATACAGACAGCATTGTACTTGAAGATAGATCTTGAAATGCTTTTTTTGACAATAAATGGGATGCCATTCCTTTTCAATTTATTGTTCTCGTATAGTAAACCATATTCAGATTCAAAATGGCCAATGTAAGTCCATTTCAGTTTACTAATGCCTAGGACCTTAATCTTTATGTATTCCAATTCATTCTGGACAACTTCCAATTTTCCTAGATTCACACTTCGTACATTCCATGTTCCAATTATTAATGGATGTTTTTCAGCTGCTTCTTCTCATTTTTAATTTGTGCCTTATCAGCAATGAAAGTTCCAAAAGTTTTGTTTCATTCATGTCATGAAAGTCAACTCAACTTTGAGGAGACAGCTCTTCCTCAGTCATTTCTTAAGTGCTTTCCAATTTGAGGGGCTCTATACTCGGAATTTAAAGTAACAGTTTCCACTTAAAACCAAATGGCAGCAGACATAGCAAAATGTCCCTTTTCTGATTATTCAGTTATGCTGGTTAGTAATTCCATACATGAGCCCTGGATACCCACAGATAAATGTAAAA
>NW_006424019.1:0-1396 GCF_000296735.1 Chrysochloris asiatica | reverse complement strand
AAAGGAAATCACTTCCATTTGCATAGTGACTAACACAAGCTAGGTTAGGCTGAGATGAGCTGCTGGAAGACCAGCTGAAGGTTAGTAGCTGAACTAGCTCCAGAAGGACAGTGTAGGCCCAGAGTGATATAAATAATTGAAAAGATGGCTGAAAGAACTAGGATGCTAAGCACACAAAACGGGTTTCATGTGGTTTGTGACATTAATCTCAGTACTTTAGATTTACAACTAGTACTAGTACATCAATTGAATCTGTATGATCCAAATAAAGTGTACCAGGAGCTCTAATATTTAATAGTATGTGCATATGTGTATAAGTGGAAGCCAATTTATTATTGAGCTATAAAATAATTGAGCTTAAATAACTGCAATCAATAGTACTTTTACAGAGTTCAGTCAATTTTCTTTTCTCTTCTCATTCTGGTAGCTCCTAAATATCTAATATCAATGAAATGTCATCAATGGTTTGGTTCATGCTGAGGTGATGATAACCAAAAAATACCTGCTGTAGAATTGATTCTAACACATAGTGACTCTAGAGAACAGAGACCTGCCCCACAGGATTTTTAAGGCTGGATAGCACTGTGGGTTAATGCACAAGTTCAACATGACTGCAAGGTCGGGTTGAACTGCAAGGTCGATGGTTCAAGCTCACCAGCCACTCCTCAGAAACCTTATACAGGGTTATTATAGGTTGGAACCAACTCAACAGCACTAAACAAAAACAGCAATCTTGACAGAAGCCAACAGCTACATTTTTCTACCATGGAGCAGCTGGTGTGTTTGAAACATGGATTTTTGTTTATCAGCTGATGATACACAGATCAGGAGACAAAAACCCAAGATGAAACTTCCCAGGATCTGGGGTTCCTCTCATCAGTCTACATACCTCACTTTGAAATAACGTGCATGTGAGTGAATCAGCCAAGTTAGGTACTGTGTGATTAAACAGCAATAACCTAGCAAGGTGGCAAGCAGACCAAGTTTGAAACTATAATTGTTTTGTGGATGAGCATTTTTATGGTGAGTGAGAAGTAAACACAGAGTATGAGACTTCTAAGGAAACGACAGAAACTATCCTAAAGTATTAAAACAGGAGGATTTACATGGCCATTGATGGATTTTTTGCTGCATTCATTTCCTTTCGGTCTTCTATTTTTTGCAAGAACTTTTGCACATAAGTTCGAATTTGGCATTGGCATAAATTGTACAATTAACAATCACGACTGGAAATAACATCGTGATGGAAAAACAGTTGATGAAGACGTTATTCCAAAGACTGAGTCTTAACAATGGCAAACATGAAAGGAAATCACTTCCATTTGCATAGTGACTAACACAAGCTAGGTTAGGCTGAGATGAGCTGCTGGAAGACCAGCTGAAGGTTAGTAGCTGA
>NW_006424018.1:0-1341 GCF_000296735.1 Chrysochloris asiatica | reverse complement strand
GCACCTAACAACAACAACAACAACAACAACATCCTTGTGTGGCACTAGACTACTAACCACAAGGTCGGCGGTTCATACCCACCAGGCAATCTTTTGCACATCTATACAGAATCACTGTGAGTTGGAACTAACTTGATGACACATAACAAAAACAACATAATATAAAACAAGTAAATTATGTAAAACAAATTGAATACACACACACTAAATTTAATAGGCAATAACTTTATTCAAGTACTAGTTTCAATTAAGGAGCTCAGGTAGCGTAGTGGTTATGAGTCAGACTGCTAATCTCACAGTCAGCAGTTCAAAACTACCAATGGCTCCACAGGAAAATGTTCAGGCTTTCTGTTCCCATAAAGATTTACAACCTCGGAAACCCTCTACAGGGTTGCTACAAGTCAGAACTGACTTAATGGAACATAACCATAAAGTTTCACTTTATATATGGCAAGAAAAGTCTTTTTAGATTATTGTTGTTAGTTGCTGTGGAGCCGACACCTACTCATGGAGATCTTATATATAAAAGAATGAAACATTGCTTTGTCCTTCATCATCTTAATGACTATTGGTACAGTTGAGCTCATTGTTGTAGTAATTATGACAATCCCTCTCATTAAGGGTTTCCTTTGGATTTACTAACCCTTTTACTATACCAAATATGATGTCTTTCCCCAGTAGTTTGTTGCTTGTGATTTGTCCAAAGAAAGCTAGATAATGTGCTATGATGCTCACTTTAAAGGACCTTTTTTGGCTGTATTTCCTCTAAAATTAATTTGTTTATCCTGGAAATCCAATATTCTTTGCAAATACCACAAATCAAATAATGTCAATAATTATTTAAACTTTCTCAATGTTCAGCTTTCATATCCATATGAGAAGATTAGGAAAAGCATAGCTTGAGCAACATACACCTTTGTTATCATAGTTACCTTTTCTTGTTTATACCTTAAAGTGTTCTGTCGCACTAGCTTTTTCTACTACAATACACAATTTGATTTTTTGACTGCTGCTTTCATGGATATTGACTATTGATAATTGTAGAATGAAATCTTTTTCCTATTCATATTTTAATTGCTTTCCCACCTGACGGGCTCATGTTCCAGTCATATATCTGACAATGTTTGGTTGTTATCCATATGGTTTTTGCTGGTTAATTTTCTAAATTATGTTGCTAGAACCATCCTCCTGCTCTATCTTATTCTGGAGGCTCCATTGAAGTCTTATTTGTTATTGACAATTACCATCAAACGTCTATGAGTTTGTCATACTGTGATGGTTTATGTGTTGTCATGATACCAGAAGCTATGCCACAGATATTTTAAATACTACCAGCTTTAA
>NW_006424017.1:0-1397 GCF_000296735.1 Chrysochloris asiatica | reverse complement strand
AACCATACCAAAGGCTGTGGTCTTTGATCTTCATCAGTAAATATTTTAAGTCCTCTTCATTTTCAGCAAGCAAGGTTGTATCATCTGCATATCACAGGTTATTAATGAGTCATCCTTCAATCATGATGCCATATTTTTCTTCATAGAACCCAGCTTCTTGTATTATTTGCTCAGCATACAGGTTGAATAAGTATGGTGAAAGAATACAACCCTGTTGTACATGTTCTTAATTTTAAACCATCCAGTGTGCTCATATTCTGTACCTTAGCGTGTCCTTATTTTAAATAGCATATGCAAAGTTGTTTGACTTGTTACTTTGAATGAGGTGAATCTTGATTTTGAGTTGACTCATATTCATTTGCTCATTATTTCTGCTTTATTTATTTGTTGTTGTTTTATTTTGTTTTAGATAATCAGTTGCTTTTTCAGACTTCTATGGTAAGTAAAATAAGAAGAAAGAAAATATGGGCTGCGGTTTGTGGGTAGGATAAGTGAAGACAATCAGTGGAGGCTCCTCATCAGAGGCACAGAAAATCCAGAGAAGGTGCTTTGCTGGGACAGTCCTGGAGCTTTAGATCTAATAAAATAGTTTTGGGTGTCCACCAGTGGATAAATCTGACTATGACTAGAAGAAACCCAATTTCTGAATCAATTGGGACTCTGCTTGCGGCTGGCAGTCTTGACATAAATCAGAGGGCGGGGCCACAGCGTGGCTAATATAGCATGAAAGCCACCCAGCAACTTGTGGAAAAAGAGGTGTGACTTTTTTTTTACTTTTTTTCCTCCTTTCACCTGTCGTACCCTCTTTGCCCAGCACAGGTGTATTTACGCGGGTGGGAGCATGCCCCCCAAAGAGTCCAGCATTGCGCCCACAGTGTACAATTTTCCCATGGCGCAAAGAGAAAGTTGCTGAAAGTCCCATCGGTTCCAGAGGCTAATCCTCCAGCAGCTTCTTATGACGTTTGGCTCTGGGATTTAGCACTAAAGTTGACTCTTCTATTTGGGGGGAAGCCTTTATTTCTGCTTTACCTAACAAGAGACAGCAGAGTCCTGGTGTGGCACTGTGGGCTGTTAATGCACCAGACTGCAAAGCCGTTTGAACTGCAAAGTCAGCAGTTCAAGCTCCTTAGAAACCCTGTATAGGGTTTCCTAAGTTGCTCCTTAGAAACCCTGTATAGGGTCGTTATGGGTCGGATCCGACTCAACGGCACTTAACAACAGCAACAAGGTCTGGACATACAGCCATGACATATTTGCACCCTGTAAAACCCCAACATATAAGGCAAAAGCCAACTCCAACTACTAAATATAAGGATTTAGTCATTTTGAGAATTATGCTGTGCATACGCAGATGCCTAACTGACCTTCAGAGATAAAAACTGGGAACAATCTTAATG
>NW_006424016.1:0-1392 GCF_000296735.1 Chrysochloris asiatica | reverse complement strand
ATGAGAGACGAAGTTTGGCCATCCTGGCCTCCAAGGAGCACTCTGGCTGCACTTCTTCCAACACAGATCTGTTTGTTCTTTTGGCAGTCCATGGTACTTTCAATATTCTCTTCCAACACCATAACTCAAAAGCATTAATTTTTTTACAGTCTTCCTTATTCACTGTCCAGCTTTTGCAATGCTGAAAAAGCTGATGCCAAAATTTGTATGGCAATGTGAAGAATTCAATAAACAAAACAATTTTGAAAAAGAAGAAAGTCGGAGGACTCACAGTTACTGATTTCAAAACTTGCTACAAAGCTGCAATAACCAAGACAGAGTTGTACTTGTACTGGCAGAGGGCAGACATTTAGACCAATGGGCTAGAATTGAGAGTCTGGAAATAAATCCATTCATTTATGGTCAACCGATTTTCAATGAGAGAAAGACAATCCTTCTCAATAAATGGCGCTGGGGCAGTTGAATCTCTATACGCAAGAGAATGAAGCTGGGTCCTTTCTTTCATTGTATCCATTTTCTCTTCCATTATCTTTTTTTAAAATGTTTTATTGTGAATTATGTGATAGTTTACATGGGAGAACATTAGCTTTACATTCGTTCTATTGTATATCATTTCATTGCCATGGTTACAATCCCCTCCATGCATCATCAACCAACCAAAGGGTATACCTTGCAAGCCTGCCCCCCCCCCGCCGCCCCAGTCATCAGCACACAGCTCCTCTCCCTCTCTGGGTCTAAAATCCACAGCCGCTTCATCTATTCACGTCATTGTCTCTGCCTCCATCTCTGGCGTCACTACTTCTCTGGGTAGGGTCCCACTCTTCACTTTTCTCCCTTGATGGTTCCAGGGACCTCTGCTCCTAGACTGCAAAGTTAAGCACTCCCCTCATTTTGCTACAAAATGACCACCTTTATATTTCCAACCCTCACAGTCAGTCCTGATAACAATTATTCACTATTGTATCACAAGAAACCCATCCACATCTCCTTTCATCAGACTCACCCAGACAGATTGGATATCTTCTTCCATGCCCTCTGGATCTAGGTTCCCTCTTGAAATCTTGTAAGCCAGTCACTTCTTGCTTTTGTAGCCTCCCTCCCCATTTTGGGTAGCCAATGTCCAAGTTGCCCATCCCTGTCTACTCTTTGTACGGAGGGGGTGGGAATGATCCTCGCTGTAAAGATTTATTCCTTCTTTTGAGCTACTGCATCCATAGGTGTACGTCAAGTTCATCGAATTGTATCAGATTATTCTTTTTTTCCTCTTCTTTCTTCTTCTAGTTGAGCTCTGATCATCCAGTGATTGAAGCCAGGTCAAGTGGGTATTATCTGCAAGTGTGGGTGTTCTTGTGCATATGCCCTCTCTTCTTATCAGCTGGATGCTTCACTCTC
>NW_006424015.1:0-1397 GCF_000296735.1 Chrysochloris asiatica | reverse complement strand
GAAGGAAGAAGTTCAAGGTGCACTGAAGGCATTGGCAAAGAACAAGTCACCAGGAATTGAGATGGAATACAAATTAAAATCTTTCAACAAAATGAGGCGGCACTGTAGGCACTCACTCATCTATGCCAGGAAATTTAGAAGACAACTACCTGGCCAACTGACTGGAAGAGATCTGTATTTGTGCTCATTCTAAAGTGAGGTGACCCAACGGAATGTGGAATTCATCAGACAGTATAATTGATATTCCACGTGAGTGAAGTTTTACTAAAGGTAATACAGAAATGACTGCAACCATTCATTGGCACCTAGCAACAACAACAATTAATGTAAAAACTTAAGAAACATTATTTGATGGTTACCAGGGATGGAGGGAAGGGAGAGTAATTCACTGACTAGAGGGTAATTCCCTGGCTACATGGTTAGCTCAGGTGACGGGTAGGGCAGTATATAAGAAGAGGGAGATTGACAAAATAACAATGAAGATAGATGAAAACATAGGGAGGTACTCATGGGTTACAGGCTGTGGCTGTGTGCCATGGAGTCGATTCTGACCCATAATGACCCTGCACAGGGTTTCTGAAGCTGTAAACCTTTACAGGAGCAGAAAGCCTCATCTTTCTCCTGCGGAACAGCTGGTAGTTTCGAACTGCTGACCTTGCGGTTCACAGCCCAATTTATAACCGCGACACTACCAGAGAGGGGATAGAATAGTGATACATACATGACCTTGAAACAACAGTGCTCTGTGCGTAGATACTGGATTGAGACATAGGCTGAATTGGTAAGGGAGGAAGATTAGGATATATGCATATATCCCATAAATATATGAGTTGGAAAGAGGATATTTGCGCATGAGTATTTACCTTTCTTGCAAACACAACTATGAATGTGGTAGAGCATTTTGATGTTAGCAAATGCTATTAAGTCAGTTCCAACTTATAGCAACTCTGTATAGGGTTTCTGAGGAGCAACAGGTGAGTTTGAACCACCGACCTTGTGGTTCAAACCGACATTGCGGTCCAGTGCTTATCTTACAGCGCCATACTTCCTAGATGTTATCAAACATCTTAAGGCAATGAGTTGTTGGGCCTGGGGCTCAGGACCATGGTCAATTGGCCTAATATAATCCACAAAGACAATGTTTTACATCCTGCTTGGGTAAGAAGTGTCTAGGATCTTGAGAGCTCATTCAGCAAAGGTCATTTAAGAATAGGTATTGGTCTCTCCCCATGCAGAAGTAAGAAGAGTGATGAGAACTGAATAGGCTTGGAGTCAATTCGTTTAATGGATGAATGGAACCGTGAACATCAATCTCCATGACTCTGAGACCAGAACTAGACAGTTCCCAGCTATCATGACCAACTGCTCTAAAAGGGATCCCACTAGAGTAGGAGAAA
>NW_006424014.1:0-1336 GCF_000296735.1 Chrysochloris asiatica | reverse complement strand
CTATGGATTGGAACCGACTCAGTGGCACTTAACAACAATAGGGCTATAACCTGAAGTCCTGGTGTGGCACTGTGGATTAATGCACTGGACTGCAACGTCAACTAAACCGCAAGGTGGTGGTTAAAACTCAGCAATCACTCCTCAGGAACCCTATACAGGGTTGTAATGGGTCAGAAACCCCTCAACGGCACTTAACAACAACAAGGCTATAATTTACATAGGAGCACATCTTGATTCCTGTGAGATCTTCCCACATTTTGGTGCTATGCCAATATTCAAATATTGGTTTAATAAGAAAATAAATAATAGAGGGACTTTCTGTATAACCACTTTCTGCATGTCCTTCATTCACTGGTAACCACATCCTAAGTCACTGCTACCCAGCTCCCATTGTTCAGTCCAGGGAGGTGCAGCCCTTCTCAGAACTACTTCATCTTACCTGGGACCTTACATAGCTCATTCTGCTGGTGAAGACAGGCATTTATATGTTTAACCTCAGACACAGGTTCAATGAATGTACATTGGCTTATTTCAAAATTTAAGTGAACAAAAGATTGAAGGAATCAAAGTTTACCTGAGGCCTGGGTAAAGGACAGAGTGGTCAGCATCTGGTGTCTTCAATTTCTCATATGGAAAGGCACCATTCTCAGGAGCTGAAGACAGAAAAAGATACATCAGCAAGACTGCAATGACCATAACTCTCTCACAGAACATCTGCCTCAGGTTCTACTTTAACATTTAACATTGTATATGTTGACAGCACGATTCTCTGTTCACAGGGGGATGATAACATGAAGAAAAATAAAGATATGAAGCACCGATCATTCCAAGAGATACTTAGGCAAGAAAACCTTAAGTTCCACAACAGGGCTCTGGGATAGAGGGATTAAGTCATGGTTGGAATGGACAAAATGGGGGAAATAATGTTAAGATGCTTGGCTACCTACCACTGTAAAATAGACACTTGATGGGGAGAGAAAGGAATAGCCAGAAATACCACAATAGAAAGCTTGTAAGTCCGTCTTTAGCCTATAACTGACTGGAATACTTAAAGGGGGCTATAGGACACATCAAGGCAAGTGGTTGGGTTCCCTCAGAGCAAACCCCCTTCTAACACTAAGACTCAATGGGAATACACGCTCTGATTGGTGACCATGTTCATCACCAATAAGGGGAAGTGAAGAAAAAACAGCAGTGAAGCTGTGAGCTAAGTCCTACAATGCTCAACAGACTCCTGTGAACTTGGGTAGAGACCTGGTTGGCCAGCAGTGTGGCAAGACCTGGGGACTCTTCAGCCCAGAGTTAGTGACATAGCCACAGAGGACTAGAGTGGAGA
>NW_006424013.1:0-1366 GCF_000296735.1 Chrysochloris asiatica | reverse complement strand
TATTATATATATATTTTAGGTTTTTATTGTAAATTGAGTTATAGTTTACATGGGGGAACATCAGTTTTACACTCATCTTATCATATTCATTTCATTTTAATGATTACAATCCCTTCCATGCATCATCACTCAAAAGTATTTGCTTCTATTCCCTCTATTTTTGGGGGGGAGGGATGGGAACAAAAACACTCAGGAATATATAATCATTCAAACAGCTAGAGGGCACACCTTGAAAGCCTGCCCCATGGCTGCCAGCACACATCCCCTCTCCCTCCATGCATCTAGGGACCTCAGCTGCTCCGTCTCTCCATGTCACCATCTCCCCCTCCATCTCTGGCATTGCTGCTTCTCTGAGTAGGATCCCACACTCCACTCCCACTCTGCTCTTCTCCCTTGATGGTCCCAGGGTCCTCCACTTCAGGACTGTAAGATCGACCACTCACCCATTTTTTGCTACAGAACTTCTATCTTTAGAGTTGAGACAATCGCAATTAGTCATGATAACAATTACTCACTATTGAATCATGAGAGTCTTGTCCCCATCTCCTTTCACCAGACCTGTCTAGACAGGATGAAAACCACTCATTGGGGATTCTACCTTCCCCGCACACTCTGAATCTAAACTCCTTCTTGAAAACTTGTAAGCCAGTCACTTCCTGACTTTACATTATAGTCCCCCCATTTTAGGTAGTCAATTTTTAGATAAGAAGTTGCCCATCTGTATCAACCCTGTGTACACAGGGGATGGGAATGGTCCTTGTTGTGAAGCTTTTTACCCACTTTGTTGGTATTTTAAGCTACTACAGCCATAAGTATAGGTCAAGTTCGTCAGATTGCAATGATTTACACTTGTTTTCTTAAAAAAATTAAACTATTATTATTTTTCCTCTTTTCCTTCTTCTAGTCAGGTTCTGAACATCCAGCCATGGAAGCTAGGTCCAATCAGCACTATCTGCAAGTTTGGGTGTCCTTGTGCATATCCCCTCACTTCATATCAACTGGATGCTTCACTCTCAGCTCTAGCCCTCCTTGGCCATGTCCTTGTCCATGGGCTCAGGAGTCCCCAAGTCTCACTGTACTTTGGGCCAACCAGCTCTCACCATACTCCAGGTCAATGGGGGTCTATGTAACTTGGTTGGACTCAGCCTACCTCTTCATTGCTGCTTTTCCCCACTTCCTCTCACCAGTAGACCAATGTGGTCGTCTGCAAGCTTACATGCCTGCTCATGTATTCCCCATGAGTTTCAGTCTTGGATGGGGTTTGTCCTGAAGGGACTTGATTGCTTGCCTTGATGGCTCTCTGGTGAAAAACTTGCTTGTTCTTGTAGTAACCAATCAGACTGCCATTTTTGTTTTTGGTTTTCCC
>NW_006424012.1:0-1397 GCF_000296735.1 Chrysochloris asiatica | reverse complement strand
GAGCTGATCTTTGAAATTTTCTGTTCAGCTCTTGGACCTCCTCATTTCTTCTATTTGCTTTAGCATCTCTACGCTGGAGAGCAAGTTTCAGTGTCTCTTCTGACATCTCTTTTGACCTTTTCCTTCTTTCTTGTCTTCTTAATGACTTTTTGCTTTCATCCTGAATGATATCTTTGATGTCATCCCACATCTCTTCTGGTCTTCAGTCTTTAGTGTTTAATGTATCAAATCTGTTCTTCAGATGATTTCTAAATTCAGGTGGGATATATTCTAAATTCAGGTGGGATATAAAAAATAGTCATATTTTGGCTCTCATGGACTTGTTTTCATTTTTTTCAACTTCAGTTTGAATTTGCATGTGAGCAATTGATGATCTGTTCCACAGTCTGCTCCTGGCCTTGTTTTGACTGATGATATAGAACTTTTCCATTGTCTCTTTCCACAGATGTAGTCAATTTGATTTCTGTGTATTCCATCTGGTGAGGTCCACGTGTGTAATCGTCTCTTATGATGTCTAAAGAAGGTATTTGAAGTGAACAAATCACTGATTTTGCAGATTTCTATCATGCGATCTCCAGCATCATTTCTATCACTAAGGCCATATTTTCCAACTACTGATCCTTCCTCTTTGTTCCCAACTTTGCATTCCAATCACCAGTAATGATCAGTACATCTTGACTGCACATGTTTGATCAATTTCAGATTGTAGAAGTTGGTAGAATTCTATTTCACCCTCACTGGCTTTTGTGGTTGGTGCCTAAATTTGAGTAATAGTGGTATTAACTGGGTTTCCCTGTAGGTGCATAGATATTATCCTATCACAGACAGCATTGTACTTCATGACTGATCTGGATATGTTCTTTTTGACAATGAATGCAACACCATTCCTCTTCACTTTGTCATTTCCGGCATAGTAACCCATGTGATTGTCAGATTCAAAATGGACAATACTAGTCAATTTCAGCTCACCAATGCCTAAGAGATCGATGTTTTTGCATTCCATTTCATTTTTGACAACTTCTAATTTTCCTGGATTCATACTTCATACATTCCATGCTCCGATTATTAATGGATGTTTACAGCTGTTTCTCTTCATTTTGAGTTGTGGCCCATCAGCAAATGAAGGTCCCGTGGGCTTTTCTCCCAAAGGCTTTACTCCTTTTGTGTCATCACGGTCAACTCTACTTTGACGAGGCAGCTCTTCTCCAGTCGCATTTTGAGTGCCTTCCAACCTGAGGGGCTCAGCACTATATCTGACAGTGTTTCTCTGCTATTCATAAGGTTTTCAGTGACTAAATATTCAGAAGTAGTTTTTTATTCCTTCTTCCTAGTCTGTCTTTGTCTGGAAGCTCATCTGAAACCTGTCCACCATGGGTGACCCTGCTGGTATTTAAAAT
>NW_006424011.1:0-1381 GCF_000296735.1 Chrysochloris asiatica | reverse complement strand
TACAAGTTGGGCTGCTAATCTCACAGTCAACAGTTCGAAACTACCAGCGGTTCTGCAGGACTAAGATAAGACTTTCTGCTCCTGTAAAGATTTGTAGCCTCGGAAACCCTATAACAGGGTCACTATGAGCCAGAACTAACTCCATAACCACCACCACCACCAGTGGTAGCTAGGCACTGGTAACCAGTTCTCCTGGTCTTCTGGTAAAGGAAGCAGCTGTTCATGGAGGCAACTAACCACACATTCCCTCTCCTCCTCTGATTCCTGTCTCTCTTTCCTTTGTTGCTCCAGTTAATAGAGAACAATTGTTTTTGCCTTAAATGGCTGATTGCAAACCTTTGAGACCGCAGAAACTGCATAATGAACTAGGTGGTAGAACAGAAGTTAAACACATTATTAGTCCAATCAATTAAGAAGTCCCATGAAGCCATGACCTAAAATTCCAAACCAAAGAGCCAAATGCTGTGAGGTGTTGGTTGTAATAAGCAGCTGCAACAGTGTCTGAGTAGCCTCCTGACTGCCTCCTTGTCCATCTTAGTCCTCCATCACACTGCCCTCAGAGCCACTGCAGCCCTGCCCGCGTACTCTCCGTATTGTCTTTAGCAGTGCTGCTCGCAGGCAAGTCTGCCCTGCTGTCCCTGTCTGCACACCATTGTTGCCTGTCCACAAAGAGTGGAGTACACAAAAAGTATGCCTTCACATCAAGGATCAATCCTATCCCCTCTGAACACAGGGTAGGTAGGGCTGGGCAACTTAGACATTGACAACTTAAAATGGGTAGGGTTATAAAGGCACAAAGTGGCTGGCTTACAGGTTTTCAAGAGAGAGTTTAGTTTCAGAGTGTGCAGGGGAAGGTAAAATCCTCCCTGAATAGATTTCATTTTGTCTAGACAGGTCTGGTGAAAGAAGATGGAGATAAGATTCTTATGATTCAATAGTGAGTAATTGTTATCATGACTAATTGTGATTGTCACAACTGTACAGATAGAAGTTTTGTAACAAGAAGAGGGGAGTAGTTAATCTTACAGTCCAGGAACAGAGGACCCTACCACCATCAAGGGAGAAGAGCATGAGTGGAACATGGGAACCTATCCAGAGAAGCAGCAACACCAGAGATGTTGACATGGAGAGAGGGAGCATTTGAGGACTCTGGACTCATGAAAAGAGAAAGCAGCCAGGAGGCAGGCTTGCAGAACATGCCCTTTGGTTGTTTAAATTATTTGGTTGTTTAAATAATTGTATATTCCTGAGTGTTTTTGTGTATATTAAAAAAAAAAAAAAACACAACAAAAAGCAGAAGAAATATAGGCAAATACTGTTGAATGATGATGCATGGAGGGGAGTGTAATCCTTGCAATGAAATTAAATAGGATGTTCTCCC
>NW_006424010.1:0-1398 GCF_000296735.1 Chrysochloris asiatica | reverse complement strand
TCGCTATGGGTCGGAATTGACTTAATGGCACTTAACAACAACAACAATACACTGTACCCTACTGGCACTATTTTAAGACATTTAAAAATAATTTTCTGGTCACTGTAGAAAATCTGCAAAATATAAACTATTAGATAAAAAGTTATCCATCATTTAATTCACTCAGAAATAGACGTATTCATACACATAAAACATATTTATTATTATGTTAATATATTAATTACATATTCATAGTATCAGCTATATTGCTGGTCCATGATTGGATACATATGTTTTCTGATTTTTGGAAATGTAAGTTTTGATTTTTTTTTTTTTTTTTGCTTTAGTAATACTGCCTTAAACATCTATGCAGATAAATCTTTTAATGTATATTGATAAATACATTAAAAGCCCTATAAATAGATTGAATTTATTTAAATTGAAATTAGCAGGAGGATAGATTTGTTTTGATGCATCTTTGTTTTGTTTTGATTCATCTTTGTCAATATTGCTATTGTTATCATGTTGCTGGTTGCCATTGAATTGATTCCAACTCAAGGCTACCAGGTTAGATAATAGTAAATTTGGAAACCTTTTTGGGGAAATGATACTTTGTTTTTCTTTATTGAAAATGTTAATGTTTCTAGACTGTTATAAGTTGTCTAGGTTTGCTAGTACTGCTGTAGCAAAAATTACCATAGAAATTAATTTTCTCAGTTTTAGGGGATAAAAATCTGAATTCAGGGCATCAGATCCAACTAAAGGTCCTGTCTGAGCTTCTAGTCACTTAACACTGAAAACCGCCCGCCACCAAGTCAGTTCGGAATTAGAGCTACTTTACAGTAAAGAGTAGACCTGCTCCATAGGGTTTCCAAGACTGTAAAGTCTTTATGGAAGCAGATGATTTCATCTTTTTCCCATGAAGTGGTTGGTGGGTTCAAGCAGCTGACCTTTTGGTTAGCAGTCCTATGCTTAACTCACTACACTACTAGGACTCCTCAGCTTCTAGTACCTGCTAGCAATCCTTGGTGCTCCTGGTTTGCAGAGTCATTTGTATTTGTGTTCACATGTGTATCAGATTCTCTCTGTTCTATTTTATAAGACACGACTCAGAAGGGATGAGGTGCAGGACCCACTCTACTCTAGAATGACCTCATCAACGTAACTGAGTAAACCTGATTTCCACACTTATTTATAGGTAGAGGGGTTATGACTTCATAATCTTTTGAGGACACAATTGAATCCAAAGCATAAGGATGTTAATAATTGTGTCATCTTGTTAAAAACATAACAACAGGGAGGCTGTTATCTGATCTCCTCTAACTCATACTTGGAGAGGAGGAGAATCAGCTTCAGCTTAAGGCTGATGATTCCTGTGAGGCAGGAGGCAGATGTGCCTCGATTAGTAGAGATGCCAAC
>NW_006424009.1:0-1343 GCF_000296735.1 Chrysochloris asiatica | reverse complement strand
TTATAGTCATTAAAAGAGAGTTTGAGTCAGCTCATTGTACCCATGAATATTATTGTTGGGAAGTGGTCCTCAGATATTTTTATTTCCCTGTGGACAAAATAAAAAGTATTTTGTCATACTAATGCAGTGAGTCACTTTCTGATGCCTCATCTATAATCATTTCAAATACCTTCTTTAGACAGCATAAGAGACAATTATACACATGGACCTCACCAGATGGAATACTCAGACATCACATTGACTACATCTGTGGAAAGAAACAATAGAAAAGCTCTATATCATCAATCAACACAAGGCCAGGGGCAGATTGTGGAACATATCATCAATTGCTCATATGTATATTCAAGCTGAATCTGAAGAAAATGAAAACAAGTCAATGAGAGTCAAAATATGACCTTGAATATATCCCAATTGAATTTAGATATCATCTGAAGAACAGATCTGATACATTAAACACTAAAGACCAAAAACCAGAAGAGTTGTGGGAAGACATCAAGAACATCATACATGAGGAAAGCAAAAAGTCATTAAGAAGACAAGAAAGAATGAAAAATTCAAAATGGATGTCAGAAGAGACACTGAAACTTGCTCTCCAAAGTAGAGATGCTAAAACAAATGGAAGAAATTAGGAGATAAAAGAGCTGAACAGAAAATTTCAAAGATCAGTTTGACATGATAAAGCCAAATATTACAACAAAATGTGCAAAGATCTGGAGTCAGAAAAGCAAAAAGGAAGAATGTGCTCAGCATTTCTCAAGCTGGGGGAACTGGAGAAAAAAATCAAGCCTCGACTTTAATTATTGAAGGATGCTCTGGGCAAGTTATTGAATCATGCAGAAAGCATCAAAAGAAGATGGAAGGAATACACAGAGGCATTATACAAAAAGAAATGGTTGATCTTCAACCATTTCAAAGGTAGCATATGATCAACAGACAATGATACTGAAAGAAGAAGTCCAAGGTGCTTTGAAGGAATTGGCAAAGAACAAGGCACCAGGAATTGATGGAATAAAAATTGAAATCTTTCAAGAAAGTGAGGCAGCACTGCATGCACTCACTCATCTATGACAAGAAATTTGGAAGACAAATATCTGGCCAACTGATTGGAAGAGATCCCTATTTGTGCCTATTCCAAAGAAAGGTGACCCAATAGAGTGTGGAAATCTTTGGACAATCTCTTTGATATCTCAAGCGAGTAAAATTCTACTTAAGGTAATACAGAAAGGGCTGCAAACATACATTGAGAGAAAACTTCCAGAGGTTCAAGCCAGATTCAGAAGAGGACATGGAATGAGGGATATCATTGCTGATATCCGATGGCTCTTGGCTGAAAGCAGAGAATA
>NW_006424008.1:0-1391 GCF_000296735.1 Chrysochloris asiatica | reverse complement strand
TATGAGTATAAGTCAAGTTCATCAAACAAGGATATATGTAGCAATTTACCCTTGTTTCCTTTTTTTAAAAATCTTCCTCTAGTCGAGTTCTGATTATCATGCCATCAAGGCTAGGTCAAATGGGTACTCTCTGCAAGTTTGGACATTCTTGTGCCTCTCCCCTCACTTCATATCAGCTGGATGCTTCACTCTCAGCTCGAGCCCTCCATGGCTATGTCCTTGTCAATGGGCTCAGGAGTCCCCAGATCTCACCGCACTTTGGACCAACCAGCCCATCCTCTTCTCGCTCTCATTTTCTGGTCAATGGAAGTCTATGGACCGTGGTTGAACTCAGCCCGTTTGTTCATTGCTGCCTTTTCCCCTCTTCCACTCACTTGTGGACCAGTGTGGTCACCAGAAAGCTTACATGTCTGCTCATGTGTTTCCTTTGAGTTTCAGTCTTGCAGGGGCCATATAATTTGTTTTATATGTTGAGGATTTAGTTTGCTAGTATGTCATTAAGGATTTCTATGTCCATATTTGTATCAAATGTTGGTCTGTAGCTTTTTCTTCTTGTCATGACTGTCCAGATTTGTTACCAGGGTAACAAAGGTTCCTTTAATGAGTTGGGAGCCTTTCTTTTCATATATATATATTTTGTGTGTGTGTGTGTGTGTGTCTTCTCTGGAGAAATATCTCTTTAAATCTTTTGCCCAGTTTTAAATTGGGTTGGATTGTAAGAATTCTTTTTGCATTCTGAATATTGGGGGTACACATGGTTAAGCACGCAACTACCAGCCGAAAGGTTGGCAATTCAAACCCACCCAGAGTTGCCTTAGAAGACAGGCCTGGTGATATGCCTTGAAAACTCTATGGAGCAGTTCTACTCGGAATACACTGGGTTACTATGAGTAGAATCGACTCAGCAGCAACTAACAGTAATAAGATACAGGATTTGCAGAGATTATTTCCTAGCTGTTGCTTTAAGACTTAACATTATATATCTGAAGTTACCAGAATCTACTTCAGATTCATATGAACTTAATTCCAGTGAGATAAAGCATTCCTACTTCTGTCCAGCTCTATTCTCTTTACATTTTAGTTTCATAATGCTATAAATCTAACCTTACATTGTTATAATTTATTACTTTATGTAATGTTACGTCTTTTCTAAAAAGTTGAGAGAAGAGAAAATATATATTTATAACTCATTTATATTAATCTTATTTCACATTTCTGGACCTCTTACTTTGTTCATTTCCTTAGCCCAATACAGGTTTGCTTGTATGTCTTATCTTTGTATCATTATTGGCATTACATATCTATGTATTATAGGCCCAGTAATACATCAACACATTTATATATATATATATATATATATATATATACACACACACACACACACACACACA
>NW_006424007.1:0-1398 GCF_000296735.1 Chrysochloris asiatica | reverse complement strand
GTGAGTTTGAACTGCTTACCTTGTGGTGCGCAATCCGGTGCTGATCCTACAGCACCACACCAGGAGTCCTGCAAAATTGAAACTCGAGGCTTGAATTTTTTCTTCAGTTTATTCAGCTTGAAAAATGCCAAGTGTACGCTTCTCTTTTGTTTTTTTAACTCTAGGTCTTGACACATTTCATTATAATATTGCCTTTGAAATTTTCTGTTCAGTTCTTTTACTTTATCATTTCACCTGGTCACTTTGGTTACAATAAGCACTAGACTGCCAACCACAAGGTTCACAGTTCGAATTTACTAGCCATTTCAGAAAGATGAGACTTTCTGCTCCTGTGAATATTTAAAAGCCTATACAGGGTTGCTATTGTTATGAGTCAGAACCAACTCCACAGCACTTAACAACAACATTCAAGTTTCAGCATTTATACTAACATCATTATTTTTTTTCTTTCCTGTCTTTTCAATGACCTTTTGCTTTCTTCATGTCTGCTGCTCTTGATGCTATTGTTTCCCATAACTCATCTGGTCTCAGATCATTTCATGTCAAATCGGTTTTTGAGATGGACTCCAAATTCAGGTGGAGCAACTTTATTTTACATAAAAGACATCAAGCTTTTCAAGCATTCTGGCTAGGGTATTACATCAACTTTGCTTAAGAGAACACTCATTACAGCTATTTTTTATCAAAAGATGCTCTGGTAGCGTAGTGGTTATGAGTCGGGCTGCCAACCTCAAGGTCAGCAGTTCAAAACTACCAGCAGCAGTTTCACGGGAGAAAGATGAGGCATTCTGCTCCTGTAAAGATTTACAACCTTGGAAACCCTGTGCAGGGTCACTCTGAGTTGGAACCGACTCCACAGTACTTAACAACAACAAGAGTGTTGCATCAACTTTGCTTAAGAGAACACTTGTTACAGCTATTTTTAATCAAATAATAAAGCACATTTTAAACTTCAAGCACTGGAATGCTAACCACAAGGCTGGCTTTTCAAACCCATAAGATGTTCCACAAGAAAAAGAGGCTCTCTGCTCTTGTAAAGATTTATAGCCTTGGAACCACTATACAGGATCACTGTGAGTAAGAACTAACTTGATGGCACATAACAACATATATATGTATTTGTTGTTATCTGTTTTATATATATAAATATAAAATAGAACTAACTCAATGGCACATAACCACAAACATGTATTTAATATATTTGCTATATGTTTTATATATATGTATACATATAATTGATTAAGAGCCAATGGTACTGACTTCTGGAAAAAGATGGCGGATCGGGTGGAAGTGTAGTGAGGAGCTCTGCCGAGAACACAGAATACAGAACCAAGAAGGCTCAGGGAATGGTCCCAGTACTCTGAACCACATATAAAGGAATATTTAGAAGGTTGGAAG
>NW_006424006.1:0-1397 GCF_000296735.1 Chrysochloris asiatica | reverse complement strand
AACAGATTTGATACATTAAACACTAAAGACCAAAGACCAGAAGAGCTGTGGGATGACATCAAGAACATCATACATGAAGAAAACAAAAGGTCATTGAGAAGACAAGAAGGAAGGAAAAGGTCAAAATGGATGTCAGAAGAGACTCTGAAATTTGCTCTCCAGCATAGAAATGGTAAAGCAAATGGAAGAAATGAAGAGGTCCAAGAGCTGAACAGAACATTTCAAAGATCAGCTCGAGAAGATAAAAGCAAATATTACAACAAAATGTGCAAAGATCTGGAATCAGAAAACCAGAAAGGAAGAACATGCTCAGCATTTCTCAAGCTGGGAGAACTGAAGAAAAAATTCAAGCCTTGACTTTTGTTATTGGAAGATTCTCTGGGCAAATTATTGAATGATGCAGAAAGCATCAAGAGAAGATGGAAGGAATATACAGAGACACTGTACCAAAACCATTTCAAGATGTAGCATATGATTAAGAGCCAATGATCCTGAAGGAGGAAGTCCAAGGTGCATTGAAGGGATTGGCAAAGAACAAGGCACCAGGAATTGATGGAATAAAAATTGAAATCTTTCAAGAAAGTGAGGCTGCACAGGAGGCACTCACTCATCTATCCCAAGAAATTTGGAAGACAACTATCTGGTCAACTGATTGGAAGAGATACGTATTTGTGCCCATTCCAAAGAAAGGAGACCCAACAGAATGCGGAAATCATTGGACAATCTCTTTGATATCTCACGCAAGTAAAGTTTTGCTAAAGGTAATACAGAAATGGCTACAATCATACAACGACAGAGAACTTCCAGAGGTTCAAGCCAGATTCAGAAGAGGCCGTAGAATGATGGCTATCATTGCTGATGTGTGATGGATCTTGGTTGAAAGCAGAGAATATCAGAAAGATATTTACCTATGCTTTTTTGACTACACAAAGGCTTTCAATTGTGTGGCTCATGACAAGCTATGGACAACATTGAGAAGTATGAGTATTCCGGAACACTTAATTGTGATCGTGCGGAATCTGTACATGGACCAAGAAGCAGTTGTTTCAACAGGACATGGGAACACTGAATGTTTAAAATTTAAAAAGTTGTGTGACAAGGTAGTATTCTTTCACCATTCTTATTCAACCTGTATGCTGAGCAAATAATCCGAGAGGCTGGGTTGTATGAAGAAAAACGTGGCATCAGGATTGGAGGAAGACGCATTAACAACCTATGATATGCAGATGGCACAACCTTGCTTGCTGAAAGTGAAGAGGACTTAAAACATTTACTGATGAAGATCAAAGACCACAGCCTTCAATATGGATTACATCTCAATGTAAAGAAAACAAAAATCCTCACCACTGGACCAATAAACAACATTCTTATCAACGGAGAAAAGACTGAAGTTGTCA
>NW_006424005.1:0-1398 GCF_000296735.1 Chrysochloris asiatica | reverse complement strand
TGTGGTCTTTGATCTTCATCACTAAGTATTTCAAGTCCTCTTTACTTTCAGCAAACAAGGTTGTATCATCTGCATATTGCAGGTTGTTAATGTGTCTTCCTCCAACCCTGATGCCATGTTTTTCTTCATATAATTCAGTTTGTCAGATTATTTGTTCAGCAAACAGATTAAATAAGTATGGTGAAAGAATACAACTCTAGCACACACCTTTCCTAATTTTGAACCATTCAGTGTCCCTTGTTCTGTTTGAACAACTGTCTCTTAGTCTATAGATTCCTCATAAGTACAATTAAATGTTCTAGAATACTCATACTTTGAAATGTCTTCCATAGCTTATTATGATCCACACAATCAAAAGCCTTTGAGTAATCAAGAAAGCACAGAAAAACTTCTTTCTGGTAATCTCTACTTTCAGCCAACATCCATCTGACATCAGCAATGATATCTCTCATTCCACATCCTCATCTGAATCTGGCTTGAACCTCTGGAAGCTCTTTGTCAATGTATGCTTCCAGATATTTATGCATTATCTTTAATAAAACTGTACTCACATGTGATATCAATGATATTTTCCAAAGATTTCTGCATTCTGTTGTGTCACCTCTTTGGAATGGACACAAATATAGATCTCTTCCAGTCAGTTGGCCAGGTAGTTCTCTTTCAAATCTCTTGGTATAGATGAGTGAGTGCTTCTAGTACTGCATCAGCTTGTTGAGAGATTTCAATTTTTATTCCATCAATTCATGGAGCCCTGTTCTTTGCCAATGCCTTCAATGTATCTTGGACTTCTTCCTTCTGTATCATCAGCTCTCAAGCCTATGCTACCTCTTGAAATAGTTGAACATCAACCACTTCTTTTTGGTACAGTGACTATGTGTTCCTTCCATCTTCTTTTGATGCTCTCTGCACCTAGAAATACAGGCACCTTGAAAACAAAAAAGCAAAATAAGGAGTCCTCAAAAGTGTATTAGAGATTTTGATAATTAAGTTGAGACCTAAAGAATTCATTAGAGGTGACCTAAAGAATTCAAATAATTGGTGAGGGAAAATAAATGCATAGACTCACCAGTAAGTTGTAAAAGTCAGAGGACTGTGAGCAAAGAGTGTGGCTAGGACATAGTGAGAAGGATGAAAGATGGGATCAGTGGACTAGATTCATGTGCAAGTTCACCATGTACAAGAATCATTTATTTTAAAAGCATCAGCACAGGATTTGGTAAGAACATGCCATTATATACTCAATATCATATATTCAAATCTTGTCTTGGACAATTTACAGACCGTAAACTGATTACTTCCACCACTCATCTGTCAGTTTGTCATACTGTGGTGACTTGTGAGTTGCTGTGATTCTGAAAGCTATGTCACCGGTATTTTAAATATCAGCAGGGTCACCCA
>NW_006424004.1:0-1278 GCF_000296735.1 Chrysochloris asiatica | reverse complement strand
AGCGGTAGTTACTCTAAATACCAACAGAGAGAGGGAGTCTTCACATCAAGTATCAGGGTAGATAGGGACAGGCAACTTAGACATTGACTACCTATAATGAGGGGGCAATAAAGGCACAAAGTGACTGGCTTACAAGGTTTCAAGAGGGAGTTTAGTTTAAGAATATGGGCGGGCGGGGGGGGATGGGGAGGAAGAGTCCCCACTGAACAGCTGCCATATTGTCTAGATGGATCTGGTGAAAAGAGATGGGGATAAGATCCTTATGATTCAATAGTGAATAATTGTTATCATGACTAACTGCGACTGTCACAACTGTAAAGGTAGAAGTTTTGTAACAAAAACAGGGGAGTGGTTAATCTTACAGTCCAGAAACAGAGGACCCTAGGACCATCAAGAGAGAAGTGCACAAGAAGAATGCGGGACCTTATCTAGAGAAGCAGCAGCACCAGAGATGGAGACAAGAGATGGGGGCATGGAGAGAGAGAGAGCAGCTGAGGACTCTAGATTTATGGGAAGAAAGGGACTGAGAGCTGGTGGCCAGGAGCAGACTTGCAGAATGTGCCCTTTGGAGATGTAAATTATTATATATGCCTGAGTGGTTTCTTGTTTGTTTGTTTGTTTGTTTGTTTTTAAAAAGCTAAAGTGGATACCGAGAAATACTGTTAACTGATGATACATGGAGGGGATTATAATCATTGTAATGAAACAAGGTGTATGATTTGTTGAATGTAAAACTGATGATATGCCCTGTAAACTTTCACTCAAGCTATAATAGAAACCTTTTCTGTATCTGATGTATACGATCAAGAATTAGAAGGTTGAGCAATCTCTTGGTTCTGTATTAAGTGAGTTAAACTTAGTCATCAAATTATTTTCCTGTAATGTCTTAATGCAACAGTTGCCCAGTAGATAGACAATAAACACTTGAAATTATTTTTTTAAAAAAAGAGGGAGCCTAGATCCAGAGGGCGCGGAGGAAGGTACAATCTCCACTGAGGAGGATCCGATCTGTCTAGGTGGGACTGATGAAAGGAGATGCAGATAGGTCTCCTATGATACAATAGTGAATAATTATTATCAGGCCTGATTGTGAGGGCTGGAAATGTAAAGCTAGAGGTTTTATATCAAAAGGAGGGGAGTGATTGACTTTGCAGTCTAGGAGTGGAGGTCCCTGGGACCATCAAGGAGAAGAGCAGAGAGAGGGGACCCTACCCAGAGTAGCAGTGATGCCAGAGGTGGATGCGGAGACTATGACATGGAGAGATGGAGCGGCTGAGG
>NW_006424003.1:0-1399 GCF_000296735.1 Chrysochloris asiatica | reverse complement strand
GCAGATCATCAGTTTTACATTCAACAAATCACACACTTTGTTTCATTACAATGATTGTAATTCCCTCCATGTACCATCAGTTAACAGTAGTTCTTGATATTCATTTTAGCTCTTTTTTTTTTTTTTTTAATACTCAGACATATATAATCATTTAAACCATCAAAGGGCACATTCTGCAAGTTGGCCTCCTGGCTGCCAGCTCTCAGACCCTCTCTTTCCATGAATCTAGAGTCCTCAGCTGCTCCATCTCTCCATGTCCCCATCTCTGCCTCCATCTCTGGTGTTGCTACTTCTCTGGATAAGGTCCCGCATTCCGCTTGTGCTCTTCTCCCTTGATGGTCTTAGGGTCTTCTGTTTCTGGACTGTAAGATTAACTACTTTCTGTTTTTGTTACAAAACTTCTACCTTTACATTTGTGACAGTCGCAAATAGTCATGATAACAATTACTCACTATTGAATCATAAGAATCTTATTCCATCTCTTTTAACCAGACCCATCTAGACAAGATAAAAACTATTAAGTGAGGACTCTATCTTCCCCTGCATACTCTTAAACTAAACTCCCTCTTCGAAACTAGTAAGCAGTCACTTTGTGCCTTTATCGCCCCCTCATTTTAGGTAGCCAATATCTAAGTTGCCCACCTGTATACAGATGGGATAGCATTGATATTTGATGTCAAAACTCCTTCTCTCTCTGTTGGTATTTTGAGCTACTAGCTCCATGAAGGAGTCCTGGTGTGGCACTGTGGGTTAATGCATTGGAATCACAAGGTCAGCAGTTCAAGCTCACCAGTCACTCCTTATTGTTGTTGTTGTTAAGTGCCATCGAGTAGGTACCGACCCATAGTGACTTTATGCACAGCAGAATGAAACACTGCCCGATCCTGGGCCAACCTTACTATTGTTGCAACGCTTGAGTCCCTCGATGCTGCCACTTGGCCAATCCATATCGTTGGGGATCTTCCTCTTTTTCTCTGACCCTCCACCTTACCAAACATGATATCCTTCTCCAGCGACTGGTCCCTCCTGACACTATGTCCAAAGTATGAAAGATGAAGTTGGCCATCTTGGCCTCTAAGGAGCACTCTGGCTGCACTTCTTCCAAAACAGATCTATTGGTTCTTTTCGCAGCCCATGGCACTTTCAATATTTTCCTCCAACCCCATAACTCAAAGGCATCAATTTTTCTATGATCTTCCTTATTCACTCTCCAGCTTTCACATGCATATGAGGTTACTGAAAACACAATGGCTTGGGTCAGGTGCACCTTAGTCCTCAAGTTGACATCTTTGCTCTTCAAACACTTTAAAAAGGTCTTGTGTAACAGATTTGCCTAATGCAATATGTCATTTGATCTCTTGATTGCTGCTTCCATGAGTGTTGATAGTTGATCCAAGAA
>NW_006424002.1:0-1399 GCF_000296735.1 Chrysochloris asiatica | reverse complement strand
CCGACCTTGCAGTTCAAATGGCTTTGCAGTCTGACACATTAAACTACCATGCCACACCAATAGTATTGTTAAAACATCCTGGCTGGCTCTATCTTTCTTCCATGTATTTACCACAACAGCAAATTACCCTCCAAAGTCACAATGCCATATGGATAATGTAATAATACTGGTATTTATATAGCCTCTACTTCCCTAAGGGAGGAGCCCAACTAAATGAAAGACAACAGTCAACCACTTATACTTCCATGTGATCATTTTGGGACAAGGATCCAGGTCTTCCCACTTGAAGAGTTGCAAGTCAAGTCAGAGTCAGGAGAAACGGTAATGCATTTGATAGTTTCAACGCTTATTATGTGACAAGCCCTTTTTCATAGGTGAATTCATTTAATTTCCACAGCAACCCTGTGGCTAGCTATATGAGTATCCGTGTTTAAAGGCCAAGAAAACTAAACAGCAAGCCTGAGCGACTTCTGCATGGTTGTGCAGCTTAGAATTGGAGACTAAATGGGGTTTGATCCCCACATTCCCTAAGGTTTTCCTGATATCTGATTCCTGGCAATCAGAAACACCAAGCTTCCCACCCAAATGTCACACTCACAGAAAGAAAAATAACATTTTGGAGACATAGAGCTGAAACAACTTAAAGGAATTAGTATTCTAATGTGTCTTAGTGTCAGGATTTTTTATAAAAGTCTTTATTAGAACTACTTTCCTTAGGGAAATATTGCTATTTTTGAACTGAGAAAGAAAATACGTAAGTACAAAAAAAAAACACATAAAAAAATGGTGTTTTGTCTGAAAACTACCAAGAACTAACTCATAAATTTTTAGATAAATAAGAATAAAAGTGAATTGAGGCTGGGAATTATAATCCTTCCATGACATACACCATAATCCGAATTTAACTAGAAAGAACATGATTCTAGGAACAGAAGTGGTTTTTACGTGTTGGAATGTTGTTTTTGTGTGCTCTCAGTCGGTTCTGACTCATAGCGAGCATGCATAGTGTTTCTGAGGCTGTGAATCTGTATGGCAGCAGAAAGCCTCATTTATCCCCCATGGAGTGGCTGGTAGATTCAAACTACTGACCTCGTGCTTAGCAGCACAGCTTGTAATTCACTCTGCTGCCAGGGCTCCTAGTATATGGTGCCATTGTTGTTAAAGTGACCTTGAGTCGTACCGACCCTGTATACGGTTTCTGAGAAACAGTTGGTGAAAATGAACTACCCACCTTGTTGTTTGCAGTCCATTGTTTACCCTACAGCACCACACCAGGAGTCCTTGTTTAGGGTTGTTGTTGTTGCTCAGTGCTGTTGAGTGAGTTCCTATTCATAGCAACCCTGTATAGGATTTCTGAGGAGCGGCTGGAGCGTTTGAATCACCGACCTTGCAGTTCAAA
>NW_006424001.1:0-1341 GCF_000296735.1 Chrysochloris asiatica | reverse complement strand
TGGACAGTGAATAAGGAAGACTGTAGAAGAATTGACGCATTTGAGTTATGATGTTGGAGGAGAATATTGAAAGTGCCATGGGCTGCCAAAAGAATCAACAGATCTGTGTTGGAAGAAGTGCAGCCAGAGTGCTCCTTGGAGGTCAAGACGGCCAAACTTCATCTCTTATACTTTGGACATATTATCAGGAGGGACCAGTCACTGGAGAAGGATATTATGTTTGGTAAGGTGGAGGGTCAGAGAAAAAGAGGAAGACCCCCAGTGACATGGATTGGCAAAGTGTCAGCATCTATGGGCTCAAGCGTGGCAACAATAGTGAGGTTGGCCCAGGATCGGGCAGTGTTTCGTTTTGCTGTGCACAAGGTTGCTATGAGTCAGTACCGACCCAATGGCACCTAACAACAACAAAAATAGAACAGGGGTCTCTATGAGTGGGAACTGACTCTACAGCATTTAACAACAACTGTAGAGTAACGAAAACCTACCCCATAGGCTTTCCAACGCTGTACTCTTTTCTCCTGTGGGTTGGTTGCTGGGTTCACACTGCTGATCTTCTAGTTAGCAGCAGAGCACTCCTCTGAGCCACTAAGGAGCCTTCTGTGCTCGACCCACCCACCCCACTGTCATTGACTTGGTTGCTACTCCTAACGACCCTATAGAGGGTTTCTGAGGCTGTAAGTCTTCATAGGAGCAGACAGCCTCATCTTTCTCCTGAGGAGCAACTGGTGGGTTTGACCTTGAGGTTAGCAGCAGCAACAGGGTTTCTCTGTTCCACCAGCGCTGCCCAAACCTTAATAAGGACACCTGGGAGCTTGGTAGAAGGCAGGCTCTCATTCAGACAGTCTCTCAGGGGATGCCCACACAGTTGGCCCATAGACCACACTTTGAGTAGCAAGGCCTTTGTGTGTGTGTGTGTGAAGCATCTTAGTTCGTCAAGGACAGTCCTGTTTTATACTTACTGTCCTGTGGCTCTTGCCATTTGGTTGAAGCAATAAGTTGTCAAATAAATAATCTCTTACACATGAGACACATTGACACAGAACCCCAACAACAAACTCAAACACCCCAATGGTCATGAAAACGGCACAGGGACAGTCCACACTTCGTCCCGTTGTACGAGTCAGAACAGACTCAATGGTAACAAACAACCACCATAGCAATCTTGGGAGACTCATGGTCTCCACACTTAGGGCAAAGCTCTGGCTAGTGAGATCTTGGTCAACTCTCTAGTACTCAACTTTCCCCAATGATAAAGGAGTTACACTTGATTCTTTGTTGTTGTTGTTATGTGCCGTGGAGTCGGTTTCCGACTCATAGTGACCCTGTACAGGGTTTCCAAGG
>NW_006424000.1:0-1349 GCF_000296735.1 Chrysochloris asiatica | reverse complement strand
CACTTTAAAAAGGTTTTGTGTAGCAGATTTTCCCAATACAATATGTCGTTTGATCTCTTGACTGCTGATTCCATGAGTGTTGATAGTTGATCCAAGAAGAATGAAGTCCTTGACAATTTCATTCTTTTCTCTGTTGATAAGGATGTTGTTTATTGGTCCAGTGGTGAGGATTTTTGTTTTCTTTACATTGAGATGTAATCCATACCAAAGGTTGTCTGTGCTCTTTGATCTTCATCAGTATGTGTTTTAAGTCCTTTTCACTTTCAGCAAGCAAGGTTGTATCATCTGCATATTGCAGGTTGTTAATGAGTCTTCCTCCAATCCTCATGCCACGTTTTTCTTCATAGAACCCAGCTTCTAGGATTATTTGCTCAGCATACAAGTTGAGTAAGTATGGTGAAAGAATACAACCTTGTGGCACCCCTTTTTAAATTTTAAAACCTTCAGTGCTCCCATGTTTTGTTCGAATAACTGCTTCTTGGTCTAGGTACAGATTCCTCATGAGCTCGATTAAGTGCTCTGGAATATTCGTACTAAGCAATGTTGTCTGTAGCTTGTCATGATCCACACAATCGAAAACCTTTGCATAGTCAATAAAGCACAGGTAAATATCTTTCTGATATTCTCTGCTTTCAGCCAAGATCCATCAGACATCAGCAATGATATTCCTCATTCCACGGCCTCTTCTGAATCCAGCTTGAACCTCTGGAAGTTCTCTGTCAATGTATGATTGTAGATGTTTCTGTATTACCTTTAGCAAAACTTTATTCACATGGGATATCAAAGAGATTGTCCGATGATTTCCACATTTCGTTGGATCACCTTGCTTTGGAATGGGCACAAATATGGATCTCTTCCAATCAGTCGGCCAGATAGCTGTCTTCCAAATTTCTTGGCAGAGATGAGTGAGTGCCTCCTTTGCCACCTCACTTTCTTGGAAGATTTCCATCAATTCCTGGTGCCTTGTTCTTTGCCAATTCCTTCATTGAACCTTGGACTTCCTCCCTCAGTATCATCGGCTCTTGATCATATGCTATCTCTTGAAACGGTTGAACATTAACCATTTCCTTTTGGTACAGTGACTCTGTATTCCTTCCTTCTTCTCTTGATGCTTTCTGCATCAGTCAATAATTTGCCCAGAGAATCTTTCAGTAACGAAAGTCGAGGCTCGAGTTTTTTCTTCAGTTCCCCCATCTTGAGAAATGCTGAGCATGTTCTTCCTTTTTGGTTTTCCAATTCCAGTTCTTTGCACATTTTGTTGTAATATTTAGCTTTATCGAGCTGATCTTTGAATTTTTCTGTTAAGCTCTTGGACCTCCTCATTTCTTCCATTTGCTTTAGCATCTCTA
>NW_006423999.1:0-1400 GCF_000296735.1 Chrysochloris asiatica | reverse complement strand
AGAGGAGAAGACTCCCATTGGGTTCCCAAAACTTTGTGGAAGTGGACTGCCCCACTTTCTCCCATGGAGTGGTGGGTGGGTTCCAATCACTGACTTTAGGTTTACAGCTGAGCACCTTAGTTTAACTAGTGAAAACATTTGCCTTAAGCATTTTGCTCCTTAAGAACTATCTATGTGAGATGCAACTGACAATAGCAACTTGAAAGATCAGATAGGAAATTAGGGAACAGTGAGCCTATGTTCACGGGCAAGGGCCCACTCAGAAGAGGACAGTGACAAGACTGGTTGCACAAGTTGAAGAATATCACCAATGTCGCCGAATTGTACACTAGGAACTGCTATATTGTTGTAAGTCTGCTGTGCATATTCTCAACAACAACAAAATCAAAAATTTTTTTAAATAATCATTTATAAGAAAGTTCAGTCAATGCGCTGAACTTTCTAAGTTACTTTCATGTCCACTGCTGCCAGTGGGGAGGTGACAACCGACCTCTGAGCATGTTGGTGTGTTGACCTCACTGGGCTCCTGGAGATGGGAAGACAGGGCTGTACTCTCCCTGCATACATGGTTTCTGTGTGGCCGTCTGACCCAGGCCAGCGTCATTTCCTCTCTGGACTCCTGCAATGGCCTTCTCATTTCCTGCGAGGACTCCTGTTGGCACTCTTGCTCTCCTCCAATTCATTCTTCACTCAACAGCAAGAGCGTCCTCTTAAAACGCACATCAGCTCATACCATCCTGGATGTAATGCTTGCGGGGCGTCGTATGCAACCAGGAGGAATCAAATCCAAATTCCTTTCCATGGCCTGCAAGACCCCCAAACTACCCACTCTCCGGACCTCTACGGCCTCATCATGTGCCCCTTCCTTCTCTTTCACCCTTGCCAGGCACGCCAGTCTTCTCGCCTGCATGAAGCTGAGCATGTCTTTACCTCTGATGTAGGCTCCTCTCCTTCTCTTTTGGGTCTCAGCTTCAGTGCCCCCTTTGAGAGGACTTTCCTGGCTGTTTTCTCTGAAATGTATTGTTGTTAGCTGAAGAGGAGGACCCCTGGCACCCCATGCACAAAAAAACAAAATGTTGTGCGGATTGTCATTGGCTGATTTCCGGAAGTCGATCACCAAACCTTTCTTCCTAGTTTATCTTAGTCTGGAAGCTCCACTGAAACCTGTTCGGTATCCTATCAACACAGAAGCTTCCAGGGGCGGGTGAGTAGTAGCCAGGCGTGAGGTGTCTTGGGCAGGAACCGAGCCTAAGTCTCCTGCGTGGAAGGTGAGTACTCAATCATTGGATGTCTCCTCTCTGAAATAATTTCCTTGTATTCTCTATTTGGATACTCTGTAGGAAGTCTGGTGATGCAGTGGGTTAGGTGCTGAACTGCTAAACTCAAAGTCAGGGGTTCCA
>NW_006423998.1:0-1322 GCF_000296735.1 Chrysochloris asiatica | reverse complement strand
GTAATGCACTGCAATCTTTACTGCATGCCTTCCAACCCATAATGCACACCTGGGGAGGCCCGGGCCTCTGTTTTATTTAGGGGAGGAGCTTCACACCAAGCTGGGAGGGACTTAGCAAGGTACAGCTAGCATCAGTACTTTTCCAGACATTCAGGTAACTTTACATCGTACTTCGCTGGTTCGAATCCCAGGCCAGCAACTTGGTTTCTCAGGCCCAATTAACATATTTATAGCCCCTGAGCTCAGTTGGGGGAAGGTGAGAGTTAAAGACAAAAGCTTGGGCGGAGTCCCGCTGTTTTGGCTTCCTCAGCCAGGTTTTCAGGAATGGGCTGCACCTGGAAAAGGATTAGGGAGGATGGGTTTTTTTGTCTATAGAACAAAGAACCGAGAAGTAGCTAAGATATTTTTAGTTAATCCTTTTGGAGAAAGGCTTGACCTTGCAACCTTTAGTCTCAGCTTTAGGAAAATATCACATTTATCTGTGGATTATCAAGAGCTCTGTGTATTAATTTAATGCATGTAACTGAATATTAAGATGAAAAAACAATTTGCCATTAACTGCCAGTGGCCTCATTTGTTACACTCGGGCCTTTAGGGCCTTGAACCTCTGACCAGTCTTACACGGTCTGCAACACCTGCTCTATATGAGGGGACTTCAAATTTTTGGGAAAATGCCATTCTCTCTCTTTTTTTTTTTTCAATGTTTCATTGTGAATTATGTGATAGTTTACATGGGAGAACATTAGCTTTACTTTCATCCTATCATATATCATTTCATTGCCATGGTTAAAATCCCCTCCATGCTTCATCAACCAACCAAAGCCCACCCTCTGGCTGTCAGCGCACAGCCCCTCTCCCTCTCTGGGTCTAGAGTCCCTGGCTGCTCCATTTCTCCACGGCGTCATCTCTGCCTCCATCTCTGGCATCATCGCTTCTCTGGGTAGGGTCCCGCTCTCCGCTTTTCTCCCTTGATGGTGCCAGGGACCTCCTCTCCTAGACTGCAAAGTCAATCACTTCCCTCCTTTTCCTACAAAACATCTACCTTTACATTTCCAACCCTTGCAGTCAGTCCTGATAACAATTATTCACCATTGTACCACAAGGGACCCATCCCCATCTCCTTTCATCAGCCGCGTCCAGACAGATTGGATACTACTCAGTGGAGATTCTACCTTCCTCCGCGCCCTCTGGATCTAGGCTCCCCCTTGAAAGCTTGTAAGCCAGTCACTTCTTGCCTTTGTAGCAACCCCCATTTTGGGTAGCCAATGTCTAAGTTGCCCATCCCTGTCTACTCTGTGTATGGAGGGGGTGGGAATGATCCT
>NW_006423997.1:0-1400 GCF_000296735.1 Chrysochloris asiatica | reverse complement strand
GCAAAAAGATGGAGACAGCCAAAGTGTCCATCAACTGAAGAATGGATAAACAAACTGTGGTACATACACACAATGGAATATTATGCTGCCTTGAAGAATAACAAGGAAGCTGCAAGCCACCACATAACATGGATGAACCTTGAGGACATTATGTTGAGTGAAATTAGTCAGTCACATAAGGAGAAATACTGCATCGGACCACTACTGTAAACGACTAAGAAAAAGAACCCATACTAAAGGGGGGAGGGATTCTTTGCTAGTTGCTGGGATGTTCAGGGTGGGATGAGGGGAGGGAGAGTAAGGTGGAGCACAGGGTAGGGAATAGACACAGGATAGTTTGGGTGCTGGGGAGGGGGGCAATATACAAGAAGGAGGAGGGGAATGGAAGAACAAAGCGGATGGGAGAACAATTAGGCAGGTTTGCATGGGCTAAGTGGAACAGAGGTAAATAATGATGTATGCACAACCTTGGAACAACAGGGCTCTTGAATATAGGGAGTGAGACGGTTGGAATAAGGAAAAGGGAGGAAATAATGTTAAGATGCTTGGCTGTCTTTTCAATCTTGGTTTCCCTTGCTTACCATGATAAAATAGACACTGGAGGGGGACAGAGCAATAGCCAGAAATATCACCATAGAAAGCTTGTAAATCCATCTTCTGCCTATAACTGATTGGAATACCTAAAATGGGTCTACAACATGCCCAGTGAAGGAGGCTTCCTGCAGAGCCTCTGCATTACATAAGACTAAAGGTGGAATCCTGAACAGCATCCAGAATCTTTTGAGGTGGGAAATTTCCACTTGAAAGGACGGGCAGACCAGCCTGGAGTGGCTAGAAGAACAGAAGATAATTCTTGTAAGAAAGACAGACAGGAGAAATACAAAACAATATAGGCAGACTGACTGATTGCTACAAGAACAAACAAGTTGCTCACCCAGGAGACATCAAGGCAATTGGTTGGGTCCCCTCAGAGCAAACCCCACTTTCGAGACTAAGACTCAATGGGAATACATGTTTGGATTGGTGACCACGTTCGTCACCGATAAGGGGAAGTGAGGGAAAAACAGCAATGAAGCTGTGAGCCAAGCCCTACAACGTTTAATAGACTCCTGTGAACTTGGGTGGGCACCTGGTTGCCAGCAGTATGGCAAGACTTGGGGACTCTTTGGTCAGAGTCAGTGACATAGCCACAGAGGACTAGAGTGGAGAGTGAAGTGTCCAGCTGATAAGAGAGGGCATATGCACAAGAACACCCACACCTGCAGATAATACCCACTTCACTTGGCTTCAGTGGCTGGATAATCAGAACTCAACTAGAAGAAGAAAGAAGAGGAAAAAAAGAGTAATCTGATACAATTTGATGAACTTGACCTACACCTATGGATGCAGTAGCTCAAAAG
>NW_006423996.1:0-1342 GCF_000296735.1 Chrysochloris asiatica | reverse complement strand
TATCATAGGAGAGGGAAATAGACTATTTTACCGTGGAAACTAAACCAAGAACCACTGCCATTAAGTTGATTCTGACCCACAGCCTTATAGCACAAGATAGACCAGTCCCATAGGGTTTCCAAGGTTAAATCTTAATGGAAGCACACCGCCGTATCTTTTCCTGTGAGTTCAAACTGTTGACCTTCTGTTTAGCAGTCATGCGCTTTGATTACTGTACTACCAGGGCTCCTTGTACCATGAATAGGGAAGCCTCAAAAAAGGAAGAGTTATTCACACCTTAGAAAACGAAGGCGTCACTGGCATGGGAAACACCAGGTTCCTGAGCCAGCCAGTCCCTTGGAGTTGGGACAGGAAGGCCTGGGACATGGACACGTATTGAAACAGAGAGGCAATGAGTAGGAGCAGGAAGGTGGGAGGGACAGAGGCTCCTTCTGGGTCCAGCAGCCCCACATTCTGCTCCAAGTTTGTTTTGCATCCCTCCTCCAGCCCCCTCATCACAGCAGTTTTCAGTAAGGCCAAGGCTGCAAGGAAGGGCGCTCTCAAGGGCATCCGGCCAGAGACTGGGAGAAGTCAGGGCCCCTGCACAGAGAATTATTTATCTTTCCTGCTTTCCCTGTCAAGGTTTTTATGATTGGGGCCTCCTTCACCCTTTGTCCTGCCTGGAAGGGGAGAGGCTGAGGTTCTCTCTGCTTGGATGAGAGTAGGGTGGGAAGAGGAAGGGGTCATGGATCTCACCATCCCTATATTCATTCAGAATATCTCTTTGAGCACCTGCATTGTTCTGTAGCTTCTATCAAAGCATCGTGGGATTACCCATGATTCCACCATCTCACCATGCTGAGCCTCCATACTTGTTGTTCTTCTGGCCTGGAATGTTCTTCGCCTCCTTGAGTTAGCCAGGATTTCCTCATCTTTCCAGCTAGGTGCTTGGGCTAGTAGGATAAGTAAAACAAATTTTCACTCACAACAGATTCCTGGTATAGTGCTGTAGGATAAACACTAGACTGCTAACTGCAAGGTCAAGAGTTCAAATCCACCAGCCACTCTTTGGAAACTTTATATGGGTTTGCTATGAACTAGAACCAACTTGATGGCACTTAACAACAAAAAATCATAATGCAGGAGTCATGATGACACAATGGGTTAAGCATTTGACTGCTGCTAACCGAAGGATCGGTGGTTTGGGTCCACCTGTCACTCTGCAGGAGAAAGATGAAGTGGTCTGTTTCTGTAAAGATTTACAGCCTTGGAAACTCTACTCCTCTGTCCTATCGGGTCATTAGGAGTCAGAATTGACTCCAATGCAGTGAGTTTTTTTTTTTTTTTTGAGTTTATGGAGTTA
>NW_006423995.1:0-1400 GCF_000296735.1 Chrysochloris asiatica | reverse complement strand
AGAGAAATACTGTTAACTGATGGTACATGGAGGGGATTATAATCATTGTAATGAAACAAGGTGTACGATTTGTTGAATCCAAAACTGATTATCAGCCCTGTAAACTTTCACTCAAGCCACAACATAAACCTTAAAAAAAAGAATGAAAAAAATCCAAACCCTAAGAACTTTATGGGGCACATTTGGGAATTTTAAAACAGGGGAGACAATGAAAAACAGAAAATTGTCTAAGAATTGTTGGAAGAAAACTTTCCTAATATCATGAAAGATGAGAAGATAAGCATACAAAAGAAGCTGAACAGGCCCTAAACAGGATAGAGATCCAAAAAAAAAATCACCAACACGGATCATAATCAAATGCTCCAAATCCAAAGACAGGAAAGAATCCTGAGAGCAACTGTGGGGGTCGGGGGAAGATAAATGGAAAAGTTTCCTAACAAAGGAGAACCAATAAGACTAAGATCTTATTTTTCAGCAGAAACCATGCAGGCAAGAAATCAATAAGATGACATATACAAAACTCTTAAAGAAAAATCTGCCAGCTAAGAATCATATACCCAGCAAAACTGTCCCCAAATACAATGGCAAAATTATGACACTTCCTGATAAGCAGAAATGAAAGGAATTTATAAATGACCAGACCACTTTACAAAAAATACTAAAGGGTTTCCTTTGGCCTGAGAATCACCAATAGTAAAAAACAACCTGAGATTAACATACCCAGAACTTAATCTAAGATTAGAAGTATTTAAAGAAAAACAAACCTACAAGACTGAAAATAGGGAAACAGAGTTATCAATGTATACTGAAGTCAACTACAAAGCAACAAGAGGAAAAAGTTAAATACAGAACTTTCAAATGGCAAGGAAGTCAAGTAGATTTCAAGATAAAACAGACTGCTTTAAACGGGTGAAAAAAATTAATGTATTACAGAGTAACCTTAAAAAAAAAATGAATACAGCTTCACAACTAATTAAAAACTTAAAAAGAGAAAAATCAGAAAGATGTATTCAACATTAACACAACATAAATGAAAATAAAAAGAAAACACAAAAACAAAATGAACTCAATACAAAAAATTCATGTGGAACAAAGAAACCAGTAGCACCTAAATAAATAAATAACACACAGAAAAATGACAGCAATCATTTCATACCTAAAGATGGCTGGTGGTGGCTGTGTGCCGTGGAGTCGGTTCCGACTCATAGTGACCCTGTAACAAGGTTTCCGAGGCTGTAAATCTTTACGGGAGCAGAACGCCTCATCTTTCTCCCGCGGAGCAGCCAGTAGTTTCGAACCGCTGACCTTGCTGTTCGCAGCCCAATTCGTAACCACTACTCTGGTAGCGTAGTGGTTACGAATCGGGCTGCGAACCTTAAGGTCAGCGGTTCGAAACTACC
>NW_006423994.1:0-1363 GCF_000296735.1 Chrysochloris asiatica | reverse complement strand
TATCCATGCAGAGAGAGCTAACTACAAGACAGACAAGTCCAAAATGTCCATATGCAGAGAGCTAACTACATGGCAGAGTAGTGCAAACTTTCCATATACAGAGTTCTAGCTACATCGCAGAAGAGTTCAACAAAGTCCATATACAGAGAGCCAGCTATATGGCAGAGTAGTGCAATATTTCCAAATACTGAGTTCTACCTACATGGCAGGTGATTCCAACATGTCAATATAGAGAGAACTAGCTACATGTCTGAGTAGTGCAACATTTCCATATACAGAGTTCTAGCTACATAGCAAATGAGTCCAAAAGTCCATATACTGAGAACTAGCTCCTAGGCAGATGAGTCCAACGTGTCTATATACAAAGAGCTAGCTTCATTGCACAGTAGTGCAACAAACCCATATACAGAGTTCTAGTTACATGGCAGAGGAGTCCAACATGTCCATGTACAGAGAACTATCTACATGGCAGAGTAGTGCAACATTTCCATATACAGAGTTCTAGCTACATGCCAGATGAGTCCAACGTGTTCATATACTGAGAGATATCTACATGGCAGAAGAGTCCAACCTGTGTATATTTAGAGGGATAGCTACATGTCAAATGAGTCAAACATGTCCATACAGAGAGAGGTGACTACATGGCTGATGAGTCCAACAGGTCCATATACTCAGATCTAGCTATATGGCAGAAATGTCCAATATGTTCATATACAGAGAGCTAACTATACAGCAGATCAGTTCAACATATCCATGTACAGAGAGCTAGCTACATGGCAAACAAGTCCAAAATGTCCATATACTGAGAGCTAGCTATATGGCAGCTTAGTCCAACATGTCCATATACCGAGTACTAGCTACATGGCAGATGAGTCCAACATGTCCATATACTGAGAGCTAACTACATGGCAGATGAGACCAACATGTATGTAATTATATAAAGGACTAGCTACAAGGCACATGAGTCCAATATATTCATACAAAGAGAGCTGACTGCATGGCTGATGAGTCCAACAAGTCCATATACTCTGATTAGCTATATGGCAGAAATGTCCAATATGTTCATATACAGAGAGCTAACTATACAGCAGATCAATTCAACATATCCATGTACAGAGAGCTAGCTACATGGCAAATGAGTCCAAAAAGTCCATATACTGAGAGCTAGCTATATGGCAGCATATTCTAACATGTCCATAAACTGAGTACTAGCTCCATGGCAGATGAGTCCAACTTGTCCATATACTGAGAGCTAACTACATGGCAGATGAGTCCAACATATATGTATTTATATAAAGGACTAGCTACAAGGCACATGAGTCCAATATGTTCATACAGAGAGAGCTGACTACATGGCTGATGA
>NW_006423993.1:0-1400 GCF_000296735.1 Chrysochloris asiatica | reverse complement strand
AGTTGTCTTCCAAATTTCTTGGCAGAGATGAGTGAGTGCCTCTTGTGCCGCCTCACTTTCTTGAAAGATTTCAATTTTTATTCCATCAATACCAGGACTATATGTATTAAAAAGTCCCTGAGTGGTGCAAACAGTTAAGTATGGCTGCTAGCTGAAAGGCTGGAGGTGGTAGTCTACACAGAGGAGCTTGGAGGAAAGGCACAGTGATCTACTTCTGAAAATTCATCAACTGAAAACCCTGGCATACATGGTGGTGTCTTGGAAGCAGCTGGATGGATACTAATAGATATATCAGGGGCTCCAAAAGTTTCATAGAAAATTGGAATGCAAAGATAATGGAATTTTCCCACAGAATTTCTGAAGGCACTTTACCAAGCACGATGTCCTTTTCCAGGGACTGGTCCCTACTGATAGCATGCCTAAATTACAAGAGACGAAGTCTCACTATTCTTGGCTTCTGAGGCACCTTCTGGTAGGTAAAATTCTGGAATTTCACCATCAATGGCTTTTATTATTGGTGTGTAAATTTAAATAATAGTGATATTAACTAGCCTTCCATGTAAGTATATAGATATTATCTTATCACAGAGGCATTGTACTTTAAGACAGATCTTGAAATGTTCATTAACATCTTATAAGTAAGGATTTACAACACATAGGATAATCACATCAAGACCCCCAATGAGCTGTGTTGACACAATGGCAGAAGCAGTGGGTTCAAACAAAACAACTGTGAGGAAGGTGGCACAGAACCCAGTAGTAATTTGTTCTGTCACACATAGAGCCACTGTGAGTCAGAATCGACTTGACAGCACCTAATGACAATAACACACATTTCTTTAGTCTGAAATTGATTAAACATGAAATCAAGATGTACTGATAATTATTAGTGACTGGAATTCAAACAATTGGAAACAAAGATGAAGGATCCGTAGTTGGAAAATATGGCCTTGGTGATAGAATGATGCTTGAGGCCACATGATAGAATTTTGCAAGACCCATGACTTATTCATTACAAATAACTTTTTTTAATACATGGGCCTAACCAGATGGAATACACAAGCATCAAATTGACTATGTCTGTGGGAAGAAACAGTGGGAAAACTCTGTATCATTAGTCAAAACAAGGCTAGGGACAGACTGTGGAAAAGATCATCAATTGCTTATATGCAAATTAAGGACAAAGCTGAAAAATATCGAAACAACTCCTTGAGAGCCAAACTATGACCTTGAGTATATCTCACATGAACAGATTTCATGCATTAGACTCTGTCTTTGGCTGGGTTTTCTAGAGAAGTCAAAAACCAGTGAAACATATCCATATATATATATATATAAAGAGAAGTTTGTACAATTGTAGAGTCCCAAAGTGAGTCCCTCCCATGTGTCCATTATATTGG
>NW_006423992.1:0-1400 GCF_000296735.1 Chrysochloris asiatica | reverse complement strand
CATGTCAGACGATTCAAAAATGTCCATGCACAGAGAGCTAGCTACATGGCAGGGTAGTGCATCATTTCCATATACAGAGTTCAAGCTACATGGCAGATGAGTACCAAGTGTTCATACACTGAGAGATGGCTACCTCGCAGTGTAGTCCAACATTTCCAAATACAGAGTTTTAACGACATGGCAGAAGTGTCCAACGTGTCCATATTATGAGAGCTAGCTACTAAGAAGACAAGTCCAATATGTTCATATAAAGAGAGCTACCTATTTGGCAGATCAATCCAACATATCCATGTACAGAGAGCTAGCTACATGGCAGACGAGTCCAACATGTCCATATACTGAGAGGCAGCTACGTGGCAGACTAGTCGAATATGTTCATATACAGAGAGGTAGCTACCTGGCACGGTAGTGCAATATTTCCATATACAGTGTTCTTGATGCAAGTCAGATGATTCCAACTTGTCTATATACAGAGAACTAAATATATGGAGGGGTAGTGCAACATGTCCTTACACAGTGTTCTAGCCTAAAGGCAGAAGAGTCCAACTTGTCTATGTACAGAGACCTAGCTACATGGCCTGGTAGTGCAACATTTCCATAAACAGAGTTCTATCTACATGGCAGATGTGACCAACGAGTCCATATACTGAGAGTTAACTATACGGCAGAGAAGTCCAAAATGTTAATATACAGAAAGCTACCTACTTGGAAGATCAGTCCAACAAAGCTATGAACAGAGAGCTAGCTACATGTCAGAAGAGTCCAAAATGTCCATATACATGCCAAGATAGTGCATCATTTCCATATACAGAGTTCTAGCTACAAGGCAGATGATTCCAACATGTCCATGTACAGGATACTAGCTACATGGCAGATGTGCCCAACGTGTCCATATACTGAGAGATAGCTACATGGCAGAGTAGTGCAACATTTCCATATACAGAGTTCAAGCCACAAGGCAGATAAGTCCAACTTGTCTATATACTGAGAGGTAGCTACATGGCAGAGTAGTCCAACATGTCCATATAAAGAGCATTAACTTCTGGCTAATGAGTACAATATGTCTATATACTGAAAGCTAGCTTCATGGCAGAGTACTCCAACGTGTCCATATACAGGGTACTAGCTGTATGGCAGACGAATCCAACATTTCCATATATAGAATTCTACCTACAAGGCAGATGAGTCCAACTTGTCTATATACAGAGAGCTAACTACATGGCAGGGTAGTGCAACAATTCCGTATACAGAGATTTAGCTACATGGCAGATATGTTCAACGTGTACATATACTGAGAGTTCCCAACATGTCAGACGATTCAAAAATGTCCATGCACAGAGAGCTAGCTACATGGCAGGGTAGTGCATCATTTCCATATACAGAGTTCAAGCTACATGGCA
>NW_006423991.1:0-1401 GCF_000296735.1 Chrysochloris asiatica | reverse complement strand
AAAAACATGACATACCTAAACCAACGCAGAATGAGGCAGAAAACCTGAACAGGCCTATAATAAAAGAAGAACTTGATCAGGTAATTAATAAATTCCCTCCCAATCCAGAATGGATAAGAAAACAAGATGCTTCAGTATTCAGTCTGCAAGACACATACCTTACACACAAAGACAAAAGCAGATTAAAAGTTAGATGGAAAAAAAATATACCAAGCTAGTTGCAATAAATTTTTTTTTTTTAAATGAGCAGAAGTACTAATACTAAAAGCATACAAGTAGCCATCTGAGTAGCAACTACTGATCTCTCCATGTGTGGAGAATTGAAGATGCTTGGAATCAATTAATCCAATTGACTAATGTAACACGTGAACATCAGTCTCCATGACTTGGAAATCAGAAGAAATAGATGGTGCAAGGCTGCCACTACCAATTGCTCTGAAAGGGATCATATTCGAGGGTCCTAAGTTGAATGGGAGAAAATGTGGAACAAAACTCATTATTATATTAACAACAGCAAAAAAGACCAGGCTTACTGGTCAGAAAGAAGCAGGAGAAACTCATGACTCAGTTTTCAGCCAAGCAGTTGATATATAGAGGGGAGAGCAATACTAGTAATGTATGTTCACCATGGAATGGTCAATCATTCAACATCAAAAGGGTTAAATCTTTCTACAGATAAAATTGGGAATGGATGGGAAGCTGGGTGGAATGGAAATAGGAACCAAGGGAGGAAGTGGGAAAACTTGTTGCTTGGAGGGAATTGCAATCAATGAAATGAAACAAAGGGTTTGATTTTCTGAATATAAAATGAATGAACTTGTCTGTAAATCTTCACTCAATTCACAATAAATATTTGAAAAATGAAAAGAACATGAAAAGTGAAAATGCTGGCTTCTCTTGTTAAGCATTGTTAAGTTTGTTCCAACTTGTGAAGACCCATACAGGGATTCCAAGGACCAACTGGTGGGTTTGAACAGCCATTTTATATATATGTTTATATATAATATGCCACAGGACCAGCAGTGTTAGTGTTTGGTCTGTTGTACATGGGTTGCTATGCGTCAGATTCTATTGAATGGTACCTATCTATCTCCTTATTCTCCTCCTCTCCTCCACCTCCTTCTCCTCCCTTTTCTTCTCTCCTCCTCCTTCTACATCCGTTTCACTTCCTATTCTACCTCCTCCTATCCCTTCTTCTGAACTGCCATCCAGTCAGTCTGACTCATAGTGACGCTCTCAGAGGCTATCAATACTCACAGGAGCAGAAACCCTAATTTTTCTCCCAGGAAGCACTTGGTGGACTCTAAGATCCAAAGTTGAGATTTGTTGTTGTTGTTGCTAAGTACTGTTGAGTACGTTCTGGTTCATAGCAACCCTGTATAGGGTCTGTTGTTATGTGCC
>NW_006423990.1:0-1369 GCF_000296735.1 Chrysochloris asiatica | reverse complement strand
ACGGCACTTGACAACAACAATATGGACCTTATCACAACAGAATGAAATGTTGCTTGGTCCTGTGCCATACTCAAAATTGTTGTTACAATTAAGCCTATTGCTACTGCTAAAAGAGGCAAATCCATTTCTCTGGTTGTCTTCCTCTTTTTCACTGAATCTTTACTTCACAAAGCATGTTGTCCTTTTCCAAGGACTACAGCCTCCTGAAAATATATCCAAATTGTGTGTGACAAAGTCTGGCTATATAGGCATCTAAGGAACATTCTGGTTGTACTTCTTTAAACACAAATATATTTGTTCTTTCTGGCAGTCCACAATACTTTTAATGTTTTTCTCTAACATAATAACACACATTCATCAATTTTTATACTGTCTTCCTTATTCATTGGCCAACTTTTACATGCATATGAGACTATAGAAAATTTCATGACTTGGACCAAGTATACCTTAGACTTTAAACTGACATTTTTACTCTATAACACTTTAAAGAGGACTTGTGCCTGTTGCAATATGCCATTTTATTTCTACTGCTACCTCCATAAATGTTGACAGTAGACCCAAGCAAAATCAAGTCTTTGACAAATTCAAACTTTTCTCCATTTATCATGATACTATTTATAGGTCCATTTTTTTTAGCCAAGATTCATGTGATGTCAGCAATACTATCCCTCATTCCACCGTGTCCTCTGAATACAGTTTGAGTCACTATAGTTAACTGTCAGTGTACTGGTGCAACCATTTTTGAATTATCTTTAGCACACTTTTACCTGCATATGATATTGTTATTGTATGAGGTTTTCCTCATTCTTTTGCATCACCTTTCTTTGGAATCCACACATAAGGATTTTGATGAATCAGTTGGCCAAGTTGCAGTCTATCAAATTTCTTGGAATAGATGAGTGAGTGCCTCCATTGCTGTATACCCAGCATCATTTCTATCATCAAGGACATCTTTTTCAACTATTGATCCTTCCTCTTTGCTTAAAATCTTTGCAGTCCAATCAACAGTAATTATCAGTACACCTTGAATTCATGTATGGCCAATTTCAGATGGAACATAGTGGTAGAATTTTTCAGTTGTCTTCATTACTGGCTTTTATATTTGGTGCATAAATTTGAATAATGATAGTATTAACTTGATTTCCTAGTAGTTATGTGTATATTATCCTATCATAGAAAGCATACTTCAAAATAGAACTTGTAATGCTCATTTTGATGATGAATGCAACACCATGCTTTCTCATTTGTTAATTAATAGGATAGAAAATCATATGATTTTCAGACTGAAAATGACCAATATCAATGTATTTCAGTTCACTCTTACCCAGCATATTGATCTTTGAGCATTCCATTTCATTCAAAGCACTTC
>NW_006423989.1:0-1399 GCF_000296735.1 Chrysochloris asiatica | reverse complement strand
TGCTTGCTGAAACCAAAGAGGACTTGAGATACTCTTTGATGAAAATCAAAGACTACAGATTTCAGTATGGATTACACCTTAATGTAAAGAAAATAAAAGTCTCTACAACTGCACCAATAGACAACATCATGTTAAATAAAGAACAGAGTGACATTGTCAAGGATTTCATTTTATTTATATTCATAATCAATACTCATTAAAGCAGCATTTAAGAAATTAAATGACCTATTTCATTCGACAAATCTGAAAAAGCAGAGCAAAGATATCACTTTGAGGATTAAGGTGTGCCTGACCCAGGCCATAACTTGGGTCATAATTTTCAATTGCCTCATGTGCATGTGAAAGCTGGACAATAAATAAAGAAGCTTAGAGAACATTTGATGCATTTGGATTACAGTGTTGGTGATGAATATTGAATATACCATGGACTGTCAAAAGAATGAACAAATGAAACAAATACAGCTAGAATGAATGCTTCTTAGACGTGAGGCTGGTGATACATGCTTTGGATGTGTTGTTAGGAGGAATGAGTCTTCTTGGTAAAATAGAGGGTCAATGGAAAACGACAAGTTGGATCAATGCAGCAACTGCAACAGTGGGCTCAAACATAGCAACAACTATAATGATGGTACAGGTCTAGGTAGTGTTTTATTCTGTTGAATTTAGAGTAGCTATGAGTCATAATTGACTGGATGGCACCTAACAAAAACAGCAGTGTGGGCAACATATTGAACTCCACAGGAATCATTAAAAGAAATTAAAATCACTAAAAAAATTAAAAAGTAAAAAGAGTTACTGTACCTAACTAAGGTCCTAAAGTACTGGTCTATGTTCAACCATTCCAGGAGGTAGAATATGGAATATGATCAAGCAACTATATTGAAGGACAATGTCTAAGTTGTACTGAGGGCATCACTGAAAATTTTTTTAAATATCCAGGATTGATGGAATACAAATTGAGATGTTTCAATGAATGTTAATGCAGACATTATTGCACAATATCATTAATATTACATGCAAGTAAAATTTTGCTGAAGAGAATTAAAAAATGATTGTAGCAGAGCATCTGCAGGGAACTGCCAGAAATTCAAGTTGAATTCAGAAGAGGATGTGGAACAAGGGTTATCACTGCTAATAGAAAGCAGAAAATACCAGAAAGATGTTTACTTGTGTTTTATTGTCTATACATCCCACAATGTGGATCATAACAGCTTATAGATAACATTGCAAAGAATGGGAACCCCAAAACAGTTCATTGTACTCATGCAGAACCTATATACAGAATAACACATAGTCACTCAAACAAAACAAGGAGTTACTTCATGTTTTAAAACCAAGAAAAGTGTTCATCAGGGTTGTATCCTTTCACCATATTTATTCAGTCTGTATGTTGAGGAAA
>NW_006423988.1:0-1286 GCF_000296735.1 Chrysochloris asiatica | reverse complement strand
CTTTAGGGCTAGGGCTAGGGATAGGGCTGATAGGGCTTTAAGTAAATGGTTAGGGCTAGGGCTTTTAGCCCTATAAAGCTATGATTAGGGCTAGAGCTGTTAGGGCTTTAGGGCTAGGGCTGTTAGGGCTTTAGGGCTAAGTCCAAGGCTAGGACTTTAGGGCTACGCTTAGGGCTAGGGCTAGGCCTAGGGCATTAAGGAAAGGTCTTTAGGGTTAGGTCTAGGTCTAGGGCTGTTAGGGCTTTAAGGCTAAGGCCAGGGCTAGTGGTTTAGGGCTAGGTTTAGGGCTAGGCATTAGGTAAAGGGCTTTAGGGCTAGGGCTAGGACTAGGGCTGTTAGGGCTTTAGGGCTAGTGCCAGGGCTAGGGCTGGTAGAGCTATAGGGTTAGGTCTAGGCCTGTTAGGGATTTAGAGCTAGGGCTTGGGCTAGGGCTGTTGGGGCTTTTTGGTTTAGGTCTACGGCTATGTCTGTTAGGCCTTTAGGGCTAGGGCTAGGGCTGTTAGGGCTGTTAGGGCTTTAGGGCTAGGGCTAGGACTAGGGTTGTTAGGGATTTGGGGCTAGGGCAAGGGCTGTTAGGGCTTTAGGGCTTGGGCTAGAGCTGTTTGGGCTATAGGTCTAGGGCTGTTAGGGCTTTAGGGCTAGGGCTAGGGCTAGGACTAGGATTGTTAGGGATTTAGGGCTAGGGCAAGGGCTGTTAGGGATTTAGGGCTAGGGCAAGGGCTGTTAGGGCTTTAGGGCTTGGGCTAGAGCTGTTAGGGCTATAGGGCTAGGGCTAGGGCATTAGGGCAAAGGCTTTATGGCTAGGGCTAGGGCTTTTAGGTCATTAGGGCTAGGGCTAGGGCTAGGGCTAGGACTAGGTTTGTTAGGGATTTAGGGCTAGGGCAAGGGCTTTTAGGGCTTTAGGGCTAAGGCCAGGGCTAGGGGTTTAGGGCTAGGTTTAGGGCTAGGTTTAGGGCTAGAGTATTAGTGAAAGTACATTAGGGCTAGGGATAGGGCTATTAGGTCTTTAGGGATAGGGATAGGGCTGAAAGTGCTTTAGGGAAAGGGTTAGGGCTAGGGCTTTTAGCCCTATAAAGCTAGGATTAGGGCTAGAGCTGTTAGGGCTTTAGGGCTAGGGCTGTTAGGGCTTTAGGGCTAAGTCCAGGGCTAGGTCTTTAGGGCTACGCTTAGGGCTAGGTCTAGGCCTAGGGCATTAAGGAAATGGCTTTAGGGTTATGGCTAGCGCTGTTATGGCTTTAGGGCTAGGGCTAGGGCTGTTAGGGCTTTAAGGCTAAGGCCAGGGCTAG
>NW_006423987.1:0-1401 GCF_000296735.1 Chrysochloris asiatica | reverse complement strand
CTCATCTTTCTCCCGCGGAGCGGCTGGTAGTTTCGAACCGCTGACCTTAAGGTTCGCAGCCCGATTTGTAACCACTACGCTACCAGAGCTCCTTGATTGTATCCTGTATTAAAACAGCAGCTAGTTTTAACAACTATTAGAGAATTTAAATATGTGTAGTGTGTCTTAGTTTTCTTAGCACAGCTGTAACAGAAATGCTACAAGTGGGTGGATTCAAAGAACAGAACTGTATTTTCTCACAGGTTAGGAAGCTACAAGTCTAATTTCAGGGCTTTAGGAGAAGGCTAGAGAAGACTAGAAGTCTCTCTCTGGGGAGAGATCACTTTCAGTTTCTCTAGACCCAACATTCCTTGATTCCTTGGCAAGCTTCACTTGGCCTGAGTCTTCCCCTCTGCTTGTGCTTCTTTCTTCTTCTTCTTCTTTTTTAAGGTTTTTATTGTGGATTGAGTGAAAGTTTACAGTAAACAGATCATACACCTTGTTTCATTACAATGATTATAATCCCCTTCATGTACCACCAGTTAACAGTATTTCTCTCTATCCACTTTAGCTTTTTTTTAAACCACTCAGGCATATATAATAATTTACACCTCCAAAGGGCACATTCTGCAAGTCTGCCTGCTGGCCATCAGCTCTTAGTCCCTCTCTTCCCATGAATCTAGAGTCCTAAACATCCCCTCTCCATGACCCCATCTCTGCCTCTGTCTCTGGAGTCGCTGCTTCTCTGGATAAGGTCCCTCATTCTGCTTGTGTTCTTCTCCCTTGATGGTCCTAGGGTCCTCTGTTTCTGGACTGTAAGATTAACACTACTCCCCTGTTTTTGTTACAAAACTTCTACCTTTACAATTATGACAGTCGCGATTAGTCATGATAAAAATTATTCACTATTGAATCATATGAATCTTATCCCCATCTCTTTTCACCAGACCCATCTAGACAAGATGAAAACTAGTCAATGGGGACTTTTTCTTGCTCCCAACACTCTTAAGCCAAACTCCCTCTTGAAACCTTGTAAGCCAGTCACTTCGTGCCTTTATCGCCCCCTCATTTTAGGTAGCCAGTGTCTAAGTTTCCTGTCCCTATCTACCCTGTGTACCGAAGGGATAGCATTGATACTTGATATGAAGACTCCTTCCCTCTCGGCTGGTATTTAGAGTTACTACTTCCCTGAGTGTAAGTTAGGTGCATCAAATTGTAGTAATTTACCCTTGTTTCCTTTATCAATTTTTTTTGGGGGGGTGGGGGTAATCCTCCTCTAGTCGAGTTCTAATGATCAAGCCATCGAGGCTAGGTCAAATGGGTACTGTCTGTAAGTCTGGGTGTTCTTGTGCATCTTCCCTCGCTTCATATCAGCTAGAGGCTTCACTCTCAGCTCTAGCCCTCTGTGGCTATGTCCTTGTC
>NW_006423986.1:0-1399 GCF_000296735.1 Chrysochloris asiatica | reverse complement strand
TATATATATATATATATATATATACATATGGAGCTCTGGTAGTGTAGTAGTTACGAATCGGGCTGCTAACCTCAGGGTCGGCAGTTCGAAACTACCAGCTGTTCTGCAGGAGAAAGATGAGCCTTTCTGCTTCCGAGATTTACAGCCTCGGAAACCCTGTACAGGGTCGCTATGAGTTGGAACCAATTCCACGGCACATCACCACCACCACCACCATATGTATATATATCATATATCGTATGGTACAGTGACTTCATATGGTAAGCAGTAAGCACTGGACTGCTAACCACAAGGTCAGTGGTTCAAACCCACCAGTTATTCCTCTGAAACCCCATACAGGGTCACTATGAGTCAGAATTGACTCCAAGGCACTGGAATCTGACTCTGACCCTGGATGGGGTTTCTGAGGAACAGTTGGTGGATTTGAATCACAAGGTTGGTGATTCGGTCCGGTGCTTTATCCTACAGCATCACACCAGGATATATGGAGTCCTCGTGTGGTGCTGTAGGATAAAGCACTGGATTTTGAATCTCAAGGTTGGTGGTTCAAACCCACCAGCCATTCCTTGGAAACCCTATACAGGGCTGCTATGAGTGGGAACCGATGGGACGGCACTTAACTACAACACATACCATACAATTTACCCATTTGAAGTATAATTCCATGGGTTTGCGTATGTTGAGTTGTGTAACCCTGACCACAGTAATGTTTTAGAACATTGTCATCACCCCAAAAAGAAACCTTGTAACATTAGCAGTCATTCCCCATTTCTCTGATACCCCTCCTTCCCTCTCACCACCATCCCTTCCCTTCTGGACATTTCATATTTCCTATCATGGAATAAAAAAGCATGATCTCTTGTATCTTGCTTCTTTCACTCAGCATAATGTTTTCCAGGTTCATCCATGTCATAGCATGATCAGAACTTCATTCTCTATTGTAGATGAATAATATGCCATTGTATGGATAGATCACATTTCATTGATCCAGTCATATGTTGATGGACATTTCAGCTTTGTGGTTATTATAAATAGCATTTCCTGAACATTGGTGTACAAAATTTAGTGTGGACATATGATTTAATTTCTCTCGAGTATATATCTTGGAGTGGAATTGCTGGGTCATGCTAAATGTTGGTTCTGTGTTTAACCTTTTGAGGAGATGCCCAACTGTTCTCCAAAGTGGCGGTAACATTTATATCCCCACCGACAATGAATGAGTGTTCGAATCTCCCCACAATCTCATCAACATTTGTTATTGTCCACCTTTTCTATTCTAACCATCCTTGTTGTTGTTGTTGTTGAGTGCCTTTGAGTCGGTTCCGACCCATAGCGACCCTGTACAGGGTTTCCGAGGGTGTAAATCCTTACGGGAGTAGAAAGCCTCATCTTTCTCCCG
>NW_006423985.1:0-1401 GCF_000296735.1 Chrysochloris asiatica | reverse complement strand
TTTTTGCGTCTATGTTCATGAGGGATATTGGTCTGTAATTTTCTTTCTTAGTGATGTCCTTCCCTGGTTTTGGTGTGAGGGCTATGCTTGCTTCATAGAAAGTATTAGGGAATTTTCCATCCTCTTCTATGTTCTGGAATACTTTGAGTAGAATTGGTGACAGTTCTCTGAATGTTTGGTAGAACTCTGCCGTAAAGCCATCTAGGCCTGGGCTTTTGTTGGTCAGGAGTTTTTTTTTGATGACCTGGTCAATTTCTTCTTTTGTTATGGGTTTGTTCAAATTTTCTACTTCAGTCTGAGTAAGTTTAGGTAGGTCGTGTTTTTTTAGAAATGTATCCATCTCATCCAAATTTTCAAATTTGTTAGAGTACAGCTCTTCGTAGTATTCTGTTATTATCTTTTTTTATTTCGTTTGATTCTGTTGTGACTTACCCTGTGTGGTTTCTAATGTGATTTATTTGTGTCCTCTCCCTCTTTTCTTTAGTTAGTTTTGCCAATGGTTTGTCAATTTTATTAATCTTTTCAAAGAACCAGCTTCTTGTCTTGTTTATTCTTTCTATAGTTTTTTGGTTTCCCATCTCATTTATTTCTGCTCTTATCTTTATTATTTCCTTTCTTTTGGTGACTGTAGGTTCCCTCTGCTGATCCGCTTCTAAGTGTTGAAGATGCTGTGTTAATGTGTTGATTTTGGCACTTTCCTCTTTTTGGATGTGTGCATTTATCGCAATAAATTGTCCTCTCAGGACTGCTTTCACCATGTCCCGAAGATTTTGATATGTTGTGTTTTCATTCTCGTTTATTTCCAGAAACTTTGTGAATTCACATTAGTTTCTTCTTTTACCCAGTCGCTTTTCAGCAGAGTGTTGTTCAGTTTCCATGCCTTCAATTTTATTGATTTTGGCCTTCTTATTGTTGATTTCTAGTTTTATGGCATTGTGGTCTGAGAAGATGCTCTGTAGAATTTTGATGTTTGTAAATTTATGGAGGCTTGCTTTGTGACCTAACACATGGTCAGTTCTGGAAAATGTTGCATGCTCACTGGAGAAGAATATGTATTGTGCTGTTGTTGGATAGAATGTTCTGTATACATCTATAAGGTCAAGTTGGTTGATTGGGTTGTTAAGTTCCTCTGTAGCATTGTCGAGTTTCTTTCTGGTTGTTCTAGCCATTTTCGAGAGTGGTGTGTTGAAATCTCCCACTATAATTGTGGATTTATCTATTTCCTTCTTCAATTCCATTAAGGTTTGCTTCATGTATCTTGGTGCTCTTTCATTGGGAGCGTATATGTTTATTATAGTTGTGTCGTCTTGCTCAATTGACCCTTTGATCATGAGATAGTGTCCTTCTTTGTCTCTTATGCTGGTTCTCATCTTAAAATTTACTTTGTCAGAGATTAATATA
>NW_006423984.1:0-1342 GCF_000296735.1 Chrysochloris asiatica | reverse complement strand
TTGCCAATTATATAATTTTTAAGTTTTTTGGTTTTTTTTTTTTGAGACATGATCCTTCCAATAAAGCACACTTTGTCTTAAGAACTTTATTCATTTATTTCTCTATGATTTAGATTCCTTAAGGAGTTCTGGTAGCGTAGTGGTTACGAATCGGGCTGCAAACCGCAAGGTAAGCAGTTTGAAACTACCAGCTGCTCCCCGGGAGAAAGATGAGGCTTTCTGCTCCCGTAAAGATTTACAGCCTCAGAAACCCTGATCAGGGTTGCTATGGATGGGAACCAACTCGATGGCTCTTAACAACAACAACATTGTTTTATTATATACATATATACGTATTGTTTTTAAATTTAAGTTTATTTGACATTAAGAAAAAAAGCATCAGGAACTACACAAACCCTCTATGACAAGGATCCGAGAAAACAAATGAAACATTGGTGGTGGTGGTGATTTTCTGTGGAGTTAGTTCTGAATCATAGCGACCCTGCATAGAATTTCCAAGACTGTAAATCTTTATGGCAGCAGATAGCCCCATCTTTCTCCCATTGAATGGCTGGTAGTTTCATACTGCAGACCATGTGATTAGCAGCCCAACTTGTAACCACTATGCTACCAGAATACAGATGAAAATCACAACCCTGTACTTCAGAGGAAAGTTTAGAAAAGTGGATTGAGTGCTTGCTAGGAGGAGGGATGGCCAGAGCAGGGACGGCCAGAGAGGGAGATAGACTGGGGAATGGCTGGCCAGGCACAAAGCAACCATATTGTGAGAAATTCTGGTAACAGGAGGAGGCCTGACACAGCTGATTCACAGTGCACAGGAAAGGTTCAAGTCCTTCTCTTTTCCCATGCTCCCCTGGTGAGCAGAGGTGTGGCCAGCTCCCACTTTATTTGCCCCCAGTGCACACACCACACTACAGGAGTTCAGAGCCATGTGGTTGGGTGCCTGGAGTCAGGTGGCTTGGCTCCAGACCTACAGAACCTGCAGAGCCACCAGACTAGAATTTAATCCGTCAGCCTGGCCCCAGCTGCCCTCCTGGCCTAACAGACATTAAAGCCAGCTCCATGAAGGGCCTCCACAAAGTACTTCTGGATTGAGTGCCCTGAGTACATGTAACACAGTGGCAGACAGTCACATTCTTCCCACACCTACCTCGTGAGCTCCTTGGCTTGCAGGAGTTTTCTCCTCTCTGGTCCAACAGTTGTATTGTTTGTTGTTGTTATTGTTGTTTATTTCAAGTTTTTATTGTGAATTATGTGGTAGTTTACATGGGAGAACATGAGCTTTATATTCATCCTATTGTATATCATTTCATTGCCATAATTACAATCCCCTCCACGTGTA
>NW_006423983.1:0-1353 GCF_000296735.1 Chrysochloris asiatica | reverse complement strand
TTGTTAGGCCCATTGTTGCTGCTACTATGGCAATAATCATGCATTCTTATTCTTTTTTGCTGACCTTCCACTTTAACAATCATGTAATTCTCCAGAAATTGGTACCTTCTGCTAATATGTCCAAAATATGAGAGATGAAATGAAGTATTGCCATACTGCCTTCTAAGGACCATTCTGGCTCAACTTCTAACACAGATTTTTGTTGTTGTTGTTGGTATTTTGGTAGTCCATGGAATCTTTAATTTTCTTCACCAATGCCATAACTCAAATGCATCAATTCTTCTACAGTCTTCCTTATTCAAAATACTTATAAAATACTATGACTTGAATCAGGCACACCCTAGCCTACAAACTGACATTTTTGCTCTTGAACACTTTAAAGAAGTCATATGCAGGAAATTTGCCTAACACAATATGTCATTTGATTTATTGACTGCTCCTTCCTTGAGTGTTAACAGATCCAAACAATATGGAGTTTTGTACATCAATCTTTTATCCATTACATATTTTAATATCCATATTATGATATTGATTTATGAGGTACTGGTGTGGCAATATAGGTTAAATCCTCACCACTGAATCAATTAAATTTTTTTGAACTACTGACCTTGTGTATCAAACTCAACATTTGTTCCTCAGAAACCCTATATAGGGTTGCTATCTGTGTAATTGACTTGACAGCATTTAAAAAGATAAAAATTCATTGGTTCAGTGGTGAAGATTTTTGTTTTCTTTATATCAGTAAATATGTTAAGTCTTCGCTTTCATTAAGCAAGGTTGTATCATCTGTTTATCACAGACTGTTACTGAGTCTTCTTTCAATCTCATTGCCACATTCTTCTTCATGTAATCCAACTCTCGGATTATTTGCTCATCATAGAGATTGAATAAATACTGTGAAATAATACAACCCTGATGCATAATGTTCTTGATTTCAAAACATTCAGTATCACCTTTCTCTGTTTGATTGACTGCCTCTTGGTCTATATACATGTTGCACATGAACACAATTAAGTGTTCTAAAATATTCATTTCCGGCAGAGTTGTCCATAACTTGTTATGATCCACATAGACAGAAGGCCTTGTATAGTCAAGAATGTACAAGTAAATACCTTTCTTACATTCTCTGCTTTCATCCATGATCTTCCTGATCACAACCCTCCCCAACACCCAAACGATGATGTGTCTATCCATTACACTGTGATCTACTGTCCCCTCCCTCACCCCTTGTAACCAATAACTTTTTTTTTTTTCCTTTTAGTATAAATATTGTTTTTCTTAAGCTTTTCCTATAGTGGTCTGAAGCAATATTTGTCCCTTTGTGACTAATTTCACTAAGAAAATTGTTCTCAG
>NW_006423982.1:0-1344 GCF_000296735.1 Chrysochloris asiatica | reverse complement strand
CAGAGCATTCAACCCAACAACTGCACAATACACATTCTTTTGCAGTGCACATGGAGCTTTCTCCAGAATAGACCATGTTTTAGGCCACAAAACAAAACTCCATAAATTTATAAATATCAAAATACTACAAAGCATCTTCTCAGACCACAATGCTATCAAACTAGAAATCAACAATAGGAAGACCAAGGAAATCAAGTCAAATACATGGAAACTGAATAACACCCTGATGAAAAGGGATTGGGTAGTAGAAGAAATTAAATGTGAAGTCACAAAGTTCCTAGAAACAAATGAGAATGAAAACATAACAAACCAAAATCTTTGGGAGATGGCGAAAGCAGTGCTGACAGGACAATTTATTGCAATAAACACTCACATCCAAAAAGAATAAAGAACCAAAATTAACACATTAACACAGCATCTACAACAATTATAAACAGATCAACAGAAGGAACCTACAGCCACAAAAATAAAAGAAATAATAAAAGTTACAGAAGAAATAAATGAGATAGAAAACAGAAAAACTATAGAAACAATCAACAGGACAAGAAGCTGGTTCTTTGAAAGGATTAACAAAATCGACAGACCATTGGCAAATCTAACAGAAGAAAAGAGGGAGAAGACTCAAATAACAGGCATTAGAAACCACATGGGTGATGTCACAACGGAACCAAAGGAAATAAAAAAATATAAACAGAATACTATGAAGAGTTGTACTCCAACAAATTTGAAAACTTAGAATAGATGGATATGTTTTTAGATAAATACGACCTACCTAAACTTACACACAGTGAAGTAGAAAACCTGAACAGACTCATAACAAAAGAAGAAATTGATCAGGTCATCAACAGACTCCCAAACAAAAAAAGTCCAGACTCAGATGGCTTCACTGGTGAGTTCTACCAAACATTCAGGGAAGAACTGTTACCAATTCTACTCAAATTATTCCAGAATATAGAAGAGGATGGAAAACTTTCTAATACATTTTATGAAGCAAGCATAGCCCTCATACCAAAACCAGGGAAGGATGTCACTAAGAAAGAAAATTATAGACCAATATCCCTCATGAACATAGATTCAAAAATTCTCAGCAAAATCCTAGCCAACAGAATCCAGCAACACATCAAAAAGATAATACACCATGATCAAGTGGGATTCATGTCAGGGATATAGGGATGGTTCAGCATTAGAAAAACCATCAATGTTATCCACCATATAAATAAGAAAAAAGAAAAGAACTACACGATCATACCAATTAATGCAGAAAAGGCATTTGACAAAATCCAACATCCATTCCTGATAAAAACACTCAACAAAATAGGAATTGAAGGGAAATTCCTCAACATA
>NW_006423981.1:0-1402 GCF_000296735.1 Chrysochloris asiatica | reverse complement strand
CTGTAAATCTTTACGGGAGCAGAAAGCCTCATCTTTCTCCCGCGGAACAGCTGGTAGTTTTGAACTGATGACCTTGAATTTGGCAGCCCAATTCATAACCACTATGCTACCAGAGCTCCTTCTGTGAAAATTACAGCCACCAAAACCCTGTAATACATGGGTCACATGAATCAGAATTGACTGAAGGGCAGCAAGTTTCTTTTTCTTTTCTATTTTTGGCTTATTCTTTTCATGTATTGGTTTAGAAATATAATGACTTCTGAGTCTTTGAATCTTGGAAAGAAACAATTCCTGAGAAGCAACAAAATAAGCAAATCTCTGGCAGGGATTTTAAATCATCATGCATCCTTCAACAGGGAACTAGTCATGCCCTGACTTGCCAGTCAAATTACTTAAACTTTTAGAAGTCATCTCCCGGCTTGACAAGGTTCCTTTCTTCCCCTGCCCATAAATTATTTCCTAAGCAAGCAATTTAATTGAAAGTTATGTACCTTTATAGCCCAGCAGTTCCATCCACTCATAAATTTCTAAAGATAGTCTTTCAATCTGCATTTTGGGATCTCCTACAAAGTATATAATTTTGGAAACTTCCTTTAACCAAGAAGGGAAATGGTTTTTCTACTGGAAGAAAATTGAAACTCCATTTATACTCAAGAAAATACAAAGGGATTTGTACTTTGATACTTAAATTTCCAGATGTTTTTCCACATAGATTTCATAATGAAACTCCTATTTAAATCTGCAGATGAAAATGAAAAATGTAGAGTATTGTGAATGTAGAGTGCTTAAATGGAACAGAAACTCCATAAGCACTAGAATTAGGAAGTAGAAGAATGAAGTTTGATTCCCAGGTACTTTGTATGCTATCTGACGTTGGGCAAGGTATTCAGAGTCTCTAAACCTCAGTTTAGAGTTATGGTGTTGGAGGAGAATATTGAAAGTGCCATGGGCTGCCAAAAGAACCAATAGATCCGTTATGGAAGAAGTGCAGCCAGAGTGCTCCTTGGAGGCCAGGATGGCCAAACTTCATCTCTCATACTTTGGACATATTGCCAGGAGGGACCAGTCGCTGGAGAAGGATTTCATGTTTGGTAAGGTGGAGGGTCCAGAGAAAAGGAGGAAGACCCCCAACGAGATGGATTGGCCAAGTGGCAGCATCGATGGACTCAAGCATGGCAACAGTTAGTGAGGTTGGCCCAGGATTGAGCAGTGTTTCTTTCTGCTGTGCATAAGGTCGCTATGAGTCGGCACTGACTCAATGGCACCTAACAACAACAACAAACCTCCGTATCCACCTGTCTAAAAGTGGAAGTAAGATGTTATTAAGTTTTATAAATCGCTGTTGTTACTAAATGCCATTGAATCAGCTCCAACCCACAGAGGCCCTGTGTCTAACAGAACA
>NW_006423980.1:0-1402 GCF_000296735.1 Chrysochloris asiatica | reverse complement strand
TATGGTGTTGGAGGAGAATATTGAAAGTGCCATGGGCTGCCAAAAGAACCAACAGATCTGTGTTGGAAGAAGTGCAGCCAGAGTGCTCCTTGGAGGCCACGATGGCCAAACTTTGTCTCATACTTTGGACATATTGTCAGGAGGGACCAGTCTCTGGAGAAGGATATCATGTTTGGTAGGGTGGAGGGTCGGAGAAAAAGAGGAAGACCCCCAGTGAGATGGATTGGCCAAGTGGCGGCATCGATGGACTCAAGCGTGGCAACAGTAGTGAGGTTGGCCCAGGATCAGGCAGTGTTTCATTCTGCTGTGCATAAGGTCACTGTAAGTTGGTACAGACTTGATGGCACCTAAAAACAACAACAATCGAGTTCTGATTATCAAGCCACTGAGGCTAGGTCAGATGGGTACTATCTGCAAGTTTGGATATTCTTGTGTGTCTCCCTTTCTGAGTGTTTTTGTGTACATCCCTCTGCCCCCCAAAAACTCAGAGGGAATAGAAGCAAATACTGTTGAATGATGATACATGAAGGAGATTGTAATCATTGCAATGAAACATTGGTGTAAAACCAATGTTCGCCTATGTAAACTATACTCAATTTACAATAATAACAAACAAACAAAAAAGTAATACAAAGAGGGCTACAACCATACATTAACAGAGAACTTGCAGAGGTTCAAGTAGGATTCAGAAAAGGATGTAGAATGAGGGATATCATTGTTGATGTCAGATGGACCTTGTCTGAAAGCAGAGAATGCCAGAAAGATGTTTACCTGTGCTTTATTGACAATGCAAAGGCTTTTGATTGTGTGGATCATGACAAGCTATTGACAACATTGCGAAATATGAGTATTCTGGAACACTTAATTGTGCTCATGAGTAAACTGTATATGGACCAAGAGGCAACTGTTCAAAAAACAGGGGAACACCAAATGGTTTAAAATTAGGAAAGGTGTGCACCAGGGTTCTATTCTTTCACCATATTTATTCAATCTGAATGCTGAGTAAATAATCGGAGTAGCTGGATTATATGACGAAAACCTCAGTATCCAGATTGGAGGCAAACTCATTAATAACCTACAATATGCAGATGATACAACTTTGCTTGCTAAAAGCGAAGGACTTAAAATACTGATGAAGATCAAAGATCACATTGGGTGCACCTCAATGTAAAGAAAACGAAATCATCACCACTGGACCAATAAATAATATCCATATAAATGGAGAAAAGACTGAAGTTTTCAAAGACTTCATTTTGCTCATATCAACCATCAACACTCATGAAAACAGCAGTCAAGAAATCAAACAATATATTGCATTAGGCAAATCTGCTGCACAAGACCTCTTTAAAGTGTTGAAGAGCAAAGATGTCAGTTTGAGGACTAAGGTGCACCTGACCCAAGC
>NW_006423979.1:0-1402 GCF_000296735.1 Chrysochloris asiatica | reverse complement strand
AGACCTCATTGGAAGATTCAGCAAAGTGGCAGAATATAAGATCAACATACATAAATCAGTTGGATTCCTCTATACCAAAAATGACACTGTTGAAAAGGACATTAGGAAAACAATACCATTTACAATAGCCACCCAAAGGATGAAATATCTAGGAATAAATGTAACCAGAGAAACAAAGGACTTATACAAAGAAAATTAAAAAACACTACTACAAGAAACCAAAAGAGACCTTCAAAAATGGAAGAATGTACCATGCAGCTGGATAGGAAGACTTAACATCGTGAAAATGTCAATGTTGCCCAAAGCAATATACACATATAATGCAATTCCAATCCAGACTCCAACAACATTTTTCAAAGAGATGGGAAAAACAATTACAAACTCTATATGGAAAGGAAAGGGCCCCAAGATAAGCAAAGCACTGCTTAAGAAGAAGAATAAAGTTGGAGGCCTCTCACTCCCCAGCTTCAAAATTTACAACATGGCTACAGTGGTCAAAACAGCTTGGTACTGGTACAATGAAAGATACATAGATCAATGGAACAGAATTGAGAATTCAGAAATTATCCCATCTACATACAGCCAACTGATTTTTGACAAAACAACTAAATATATTGCATGGGGAGGTGATAGTCTCTTCAACAAATGGTGCTGGCAGAACTGGAAAGCGATATGCAAAAGATTGAAACAAGACCTTCACTTCACACGTTATACAAAAAGCAACTCAACATGGGTTAAAGACCTAAATGTGAATCCCAGAATTATGAAGACCATCAATGAAAAAATAGGGTCAAATGTGAGGGCACTAATTCAGGGAATACACAGACTAGCAAACATTTTGAAAACTTTGCAAACAAAAGTAGACAAAGTAGATGAATGGGACATACTAAAAATGAAAAACTTATGTGCATCAAAAGACTTCATAAGAAAAGAAAAAGGGAACCCACAGAATGGGAAAAAATCTTTTGCAATGACATATCAGACAAGGGTCTTATTTCTAAAATATATAGGAAACTACAACACCTTTACAAGAAAAAGACAAATAACCCAATTAAAAAATGGGACACAGGACATGAACAGACATTTCACCAAGCAGGAGATATAGGAATCCAACAAACATATGAAGAAATGTTCATGATCACTAGACATTAGAGAGATGTAAATCAAAACAACAATGAGATATCATCTCACACCAGCAATAACAGCAAAGATCAAAAAAGTTGAGGACAATAAATGCTGGTGGGGATGCAAAGAGACTGGGACACTCCTGCATTGCTGGTGGGACTGCAAAATTGTCCAACCTCTCTGGAAAGCAATATGGCGCTTCCTCAGAAGGTTGGAAATAGAAATACCTTATGATCCAGCAATTCCTCTACTTGGTATTTACCCACAAGAAATACGA
>NW_006423978.1:0-1362 GCF_000296735.1 Chrysochloris asiatica | reverse complement strand
CATTGAAGCTAGGTCAAATGGGTACTATCTGCAATTATGGGTGTTCTTGTGCATCTCCCCTCACTTCTTATCAGCTGGACACTTCACTCTCCGCTTCAGCCCACTGTGGCTATGTCCTTGTACATTGGCTCAGGGGTCCCCAGGTCTCACTGTATTGCTGGCCAACCAGGTCTCATCATACTCCAGGTTGATGGGAGTCTATTAAACGTGGTCAGAGTCAGCCCACATCTTCTTTGCTGCTTTCCCCCCACTTACCCTCATTAGTGGTCTCCAGTAAGCTTACATGCCTGCTCCTGTATTCCCTTTGAGTTTCAGTCTTAGAAGGGGTTTGCCCTGAAGGGACTTGAGTGCTTGTCTTGATGGTTCCCCCGTGAATAATTTGGTGGTTCTGTGGTAGTCCAGTCAGACTGCTGTTTTTTGTTTTTTGATTTTTTCTTGCTGGTCTTTCTTTCAAGAAGTATCTTCTGTCCCTCTAGCTGCTCCAGGCTGGTCTGCTTGTTTTTTAAAGTATTAATTTTGATGCACGTTTTCATTGTTAGAAATTCTGGGCAGTGATTTTGCTGTGTCTACAAGGTTTCGATGTGTTTTTTCATTCTTGTTTGATTCAAGGAATTTTTTTAATTTCATTTTTTATTTCTTACATAGTTCTTAAGTAAGGTGTTACGTATTTTCTATGTATTTGATTTTTCCCCCTTGAACTTCTTGTTACTGGTTTTTAATTTTGAGAATTTTATGTGAGAAGATGCTTTGTAGTATTTCACTGTCTTTTAATTTATTGAGGCTTGTTGGAGGCCCAACATATAGTCTATTCTGGATAATGTTCCAGGTGCATTGGAAAAGAATGTCCAAGGGAACTTTCAAAAATGTGTGGAAAAATGGAATTAAAAGATAATGGGATTTTTCCATGAACTTTTTAAAACCCCCTCACAGAATATGGTGTTATTGGGTAGAGTGTACCTTGTAAGTCTGTGAGGTCAAGTTGATTGATATATACCTTCCGTGTCTTTGTTGAGTTTTTTTTTCTAATCAATCTATCCTTCATTAAAAGAAGGTGTAGTAAACTTTCCTTTTGCTGTTTCTCTTTTCAGTATTTTGAGACTCTTGAGTAGGCAGATATTTGCATGCATTATGGTTATGTCCTCTTGTTAGATTTACCCTTAAATCATTGATTGATGTGCTTCCTGCTGTTATTTATGGTGTGTTATGTAAAATCTGCTTTATCAGAAATTTCATGTTATGACCCTTGGTCTTTTTTGGTTGCCATTTGCTTGATACATGTTTTTTTTTTTTTTTTTTTAATGTTTTATTGTGAATTATGTGATAGTTTACATGGGAGAACATTAGTTTTACATTCATTCTATC
>NW_006423977.1:0-1361 GCF_000296735.1 Chrysochloris asiatica | reverse complement strand
TAATCCATACCGAAGGCTGTGCTCTTTGATCTTCATCAGTAAATGTTTTAAGTCCTCTTCACTTTCAGCCAGTAAGGTTGTATTATCTGCATATCACAGGTTGTTAATAAGTCTTCCTCCAATCCTGATGCCATATTTTTCTTCATATAACCCAGCTTCTCAGATTATTTGCTCAGCATACAAATTGGACAAGTATGGTGAAAGAATACAACCTTGTTGCACATCTATTTTAATTTAAAAACATTCAGTGTTTCCATGTTCTGTTCAAATAACTGCCTCTTGATCCAGGTACAGATTCCTCATGAGTACAATAAAGTCTTCTGGAATACTCATACTTCACAATGTTGCCCATAGCTTGTCATGATCCACACAATTGAAACCCTTTGCATAGTCAATAAAGCACAGGTAAGCACCTTTTTGATATTCTCTGCTTTCAGCTAAGCTCCATCAGACATCAGCCATGATATCCCCCAATCCACAGTCTCTTCTGAATCCAGCTTGAACCTATGGAAGTTCTCTGTCAATGTATGATTGTAACTGTTTCTTTATTACCTTCAGCAAAACTTTACTCGCATGGGATATCAAAGAGATTGTCCAATGATTTCTGCATTCCGTAGGGTTACCTCTCTTTAGAATGGGCACAAATACAGATCTCTTCAATCAGTCGGCCAGATAGTTGTCTTCCAAATTTCTTCGCATAGCTGAATGAGTACCTCTTGTGCCTCCTCACTTTCTTGAAAGATTTCGATTTTTATCCCATTAATTCCTGGTGCCGTGTTCTTTGCCAATTCCTTCAATGCACCTTGGACTTTCTCCTTCAGTATCATTGGCTCTTGATCATATGCTACCTCTTGAAACGGTTGAACATCAACCATTTCCTTTTGGTACAGTGACTCTTGTGTATTTCTTTCATCTTCTTTTGACTCTTTCAAGATCATTCAATACTTTGTTCAGAGGATCCTTCTAAAACAAAAGTCGAGGCTTGACTATTTTCTTCAGTTACCCCAGCTTGAGAAGTGCTGAGCGTCGTCATCCATTTTGGTTTTCTGATTCCAGATCTTTGCACATTTTGTAATATTTGGCTTTATCTTCTAGAGCTGATCTTTGAAATTTTCTGTTTAGCTCTTGCACCTCCTCATTTCTTCCATTTGCTTTAGCATCTCTATGCTGGAGAACAAGTTTCAATGTCTCCTCTGACATTCATTTTGACCCTTTCCTTGTTTCTTGTCTTCTCAATGACTTTTTGCTTTCTTCATGTATGATGTTCTTGATGTCATTCCACAACTCTTCTGGTCTTCGGTCTTTAGTGTTTAATGTATCAATCTGTTCTTCAGATGATCTCTAAATTCAGGTGGGATATA
>NW_006423976.1:0-1342 GCF_000296735.1 Chrysochloris asiatica | reverse complement strand
AAACTACCCATGATTCTACAGGAGCAAGATGAGGCTTTCTGCTCCCATAAAGATTTACAGCCTTGGAAACCCTATAAAGAGTCGCTATGATTAGGAATCGACTCCACGGCACATAACCACCACCACCACCACCATGACCGGAATTCATACATATATATATTTGTTGTTGTTGTTGTTGTTGTTGTTGTTAAGTACCATGGAGTTGTTTCCAACACATAGCAACCCTGTATGGGTTTCTAAGGAATGGCTGTTGAGTTTGCACTGCCAACCTTGTGGTTCAAACTGACCTTGTGGTCCAGTGTGTAATCCTGCAGTGCCACATTTGTTGTTTTGTTGTTCAGTGCCTTCGAGTCAGTTCTGACCCATAGCGACCCTGGATAGAGTTTCAAAGGAGCAGCTGGTGATCTTAACCACAGATCTTGCAGTTAAAATTGACTTAGCAGAGCAGCACATTAACCCAACAGCACCACATCAGGACACCGGAGGAGTTGGTAGAGTTCTTCAGTTTCATCATCACTGACTTTAGTGGTTGGTGCATAAGTTTGAATAATAGTGGTATTAACCGGGCTTATTTGAAGCTGAAGAAAATGAAAACAAGTCCATGAGAACCAAAATATGACCTTGAATATATACCACCTAAATTTAGAGATCATCTGAAGAACAGATTTGATACATTCAACACTAAAGACCAAAGACCAGAAGAGTTGTGGATGACATCAAGAATATATATTAAGATAGCAAAAAGACATTACGAAGACAAGAAAGAAGAAAAAGGTTAAAATGGATGTCAGAAAAGACATTGAAACTTGCTCTCCAGCATAGAGATGCTAAAGCAAATGGAAGAAATTATGAGGTACGAGAGCTGAACAGAAATTTTCAAAGGTCAGCTTGAGAAGATAAAGTCAAATATTATAACAAAATTTGCAAAGATCTGGAATCAGAAAACCAAAAAGGAAGAATACATTCAGCATTTCTCAAGCTGGGGGAACTGAAGGTAAAATTCGAGCCTCAACTTTTGTTATATTGAAGGATTCTCTGGGCAAATTATTGAATGGTGCGGAAAGCATCAAAAGAAGATGGAAAGAATACACAGAGTCACTGCACCAAAAGGAAATGGTTGATGTTGAATCGTTTCAAGAAGTAGCATATGATAAGAGCCAATGATACTGAAGGAAGAAGTTCAAGGTGCATTGAAGGAATTGGCAAAAAAACAAAACAAAACAAAACACAAGGCTCCAGGATTTGATGGAATAAAAATTGAAATCTTTAAAGAAAGTGAGGCGGCACTGGAGGCACTTACTCATTTATGCCAAGAAATTTGAAAGACAACTATCTGGCCAAC
>NW_006423975.1:0-1354 GCF_000296735.1 Chrysochloris asiatica | reverse complement strand
TGAAACATTGTCTGATACAGTGCCAGAAGATGAGCCCTTCAGATTGGAAAACAGTCAAAATAAGACTCAGGAAGAGGCTCCATGTCTTTCTTATGTATATTCCAGTTCTTTTTCAACTTTACATTTGGTATTTTCAGAGTTAATACCAAGGTTTTACAGTTGCTGGATATTCAGCTATGATATTTGCCAGACAAATATCTATTAATGATTGCAACGCTGCCATACTAAACACATGGAGACTTCAAATAATTCACATGTTTTTGTTGTTAAGTGCCGTCAAGTCAGTTCTTACTCATAGCGACTCAGTATAGGATTTTCAAAAAGCAGGTGTGGATTTGAACTGCGAATCCTGTGGTTCTCTGTCTAGTACGGAACCTATAATAGAGCAATGCAATTAAAAGAAATTGGAGACATCTTCCGATTTGCCAGGGCGGCCAGGCGGTGCGGGTGAGTGGGGGCTTCGGGATCAGGGGGGTACAACTCGTGAGTTAAACCTCCCAGGTAGGAACTCACAGTCTTAAAGCCAGCGTGAATCTCAGTGCGCCAGACCCTTAGACCCGCTTCTTTGAGAAATCACTGTGCAAGGAATTACAGGCTTCTTAAAATTGCGCCGTGGCAGCCCCAGCTCCTTTGGGCATGAGGGGGAGGGGCGGGAACCAGCTCATGCGGAGCCTCCAGTAGCTGGGAGACTCAAACAGGGAGAGCCACTGGTGACACCTAACCCAAGGTGGGATATCTGCGCATACAGTGGACAGAGGGAAGTTAGTTTAAAAGGGGGAAAAAAAACACAAAAAAAAGCCTGCAGGAAAAGAGAAGCAGTGACTGTCTGACGTCATCAGGAGCGGACTGTGCCTGTCTGAGCCACTTCTTCCCTGCCCAGTTGACCCGTGTCTGCAGGCCAGTGGACCCCACACCCCAGCACAGTCCAACAGTGTTCCTGGGGCCCACAGGGCGCGCGCGCACACAGGCGAGCAACTCCCCTCCTGCCCAAGCCGAGTACCATGGGCCTGCCAGACGCACGAAAGCGAGCAACCCGCCTCCCGCTGAACCAAGCAGCGTCCCTCAGCCCTGCCGGGCGTGCGCCGGCAAACAGCTCACCACACGCTCAACTGAACCGCGGGGCGCAGGGGCAGGCAGCCCCCCTCCTGCTGCGAGCACCCACTGGGGAACCCAATTTGGGTCTCCCCTTTATTTTTATTATTATTTTTTATCTTAGAAGGTTCAGCAGGAGCCCCGACGTGGCCCTGAGAGCTGAGGTGCCACCACAAGGTCACATGAATTACAGGGTCAGTGGTCCACGCCCACCAACCGCTCCACAGAAACACTATAAAAGAGCATTAGGGGAGGGACGTCC
>NW_006423974.1:0-1402 GCF_000296735.1 Chrysochloris asiatica | reverse complement strand
AAATTGGAAGTTGTCAACAAATGAAATAAAGTGTGTTAATCCTAGGCATTAGTGAGCTGATATGGACAGGAAATGGCCATATTGAAATTGACAATTATGTGGTTTACCATGCCAATAAAGATAAATTGAAGAAGAATGACATCGCAGTCATCAACAAAAATAACATTTCAAGATCTACCTTAAAGTATAATGTTGTCTGTGGTAGGATAATATCTATATGCCTATAAGGAAGACTGTTTAATGCCAATATTATTAAAATTCATACATCAAACAATAAAGCCAATGATGACGAAAATTAATTCTACCAACTTATTCAGTGTGAAATTGATCAAAGCTACAATCAAGATATATTGATAACTACTGGTGATTGGAATGCAAATATTGGAATCAATAGCTGGAAAATATGGTCTTGGTGATAGAAACAATGCTGGAGATAGCAAGATCAATGACTTATTATTTGCAAATACCTATTTTAAACAACATAAATGATGACTATATATATGGACCTCACCAGATGAAATACATATCAACAGCCAAAAAAGGCCACGTGCAGACTGTGGGATAGACCATGAATTCCTCATATGCAAGTTCAGGCTGATGATGAAGAAAATTAAAACAATTCCATGAGAGCCAATATTTGACCTTGAACACTGTTGTTGTTATTGGTAGGCACCATCTAGTCAATATCGACTCATAGCAATCCTATAGATAACAGAACAAAATATCACTCGGTCCTGCACCAACTTTACAATCTTGTCTATATTTGAGCCCATTGCTACTGCCACTGTGCCATTCTATCTCCTTGGTGGACTTCCTCTTCTTGTCCAATCCTCCACTTTTCCAAACATCATATCCTTCTCCAGGATCTCGTCCCTCCTGACACTATGTCCGAAGTATGAGAGATGAATTCTGGCCATTAGGTTTCCAAGAAGCATTCTGGCTGTACTTCTCCCAACACATATTTATTTATTCTTTTGGTGGGCCAGTGGTACTTTCAATATTCTCCTCCAACACCATAACTCAAATGCATCAATTCTTCTACAGTCTTCCATAGAAGACCGTGGGTTGGGTCAGGCACACCTTAGTCCTCAAACTGACATCTTTGCTTTTCAACACTTAAAGAGGTCTTCTGCAAGAACTCCCAAACTTGAAGATAGTACCCATTTGACCTAGCTTCAATGGCTTAATGATCAGAACTTGATTAGAGGAAGATAAAATTTTTTTTATAAAGGAAATAAATGTAAATTGCTACAATTTGGGGAACTTGACCTATACTTATGGATGTAGTAGCTCAAAATACCAACTGAGAGGGAAGGAATCTTCACATCAAAGATCAATCCAATACACAGGGTTGATAGAGATGGACAACTTGATATTGGCTACCAAAAATGGTGGCGGTGGG
>NW_006423973.1:0-1306 GCF_000296735.1 Chrysochloris asiatica | reverse complement strand
CTCCATCTCTGGTGCTGCTGCTTCTCTGGATTCCTGGATTCCTGCATTCTGCTTGTGGGCTTCTCTCTTGATGGTCCTAGGGTCCTGTTTCTGGACTGTAAGATTAACCACTGCCCTGTTTTTGTTACAAAACTTCTACCTTTACAATTGTGACAGTCGTGATTAGTCATGATAACAATTATTTATTATTGAATCTTACGAATCTTATCCCCATCTCTTTTCACCAGACCCATCTAGACAACATGACAGCTATTCAGTGGGGATTCTTTCTTTCCCCCTATACTCTTACACTAAACTCCCTCTTGAAACCTTGTAAACCAGTCATTTTGTGCCTTTATTGCTCCCTCATTTTAGGTAGTCAATGTCTAAGTTGCCGGTCCCTATCTACCCTGTGTACAGAGGGGATAACATTGGTACTTGATGTGAAGACTCTTTCCCTCTCTGTTGGTATTTAGAGTAACTACCGCTCTGAGTATAGGTCAAGTTCATCAGTTTGAAGCCATTTACCCTTGTTTCCTTTATCAGGAAAAAAAAAAAATTCCCCCAATCTTCCTCTAGTCAAGTTCTGATTATCGAGCCGTTGAGGCTAGGTCAAAAGGGTACTGTATGCAAGTTTGGGTGTTCTTGTGCATCTCCCCTCACTTCATATCAGCTGGATGCTTCAATATCAGCTCTAGCCCTCTGTGGCTAAGTCCTTGTCCATAGGCTCAAGTGTCCTCAGGTCTCACCACACTTTGGACCAACCAGCCCATCCTCTTATCTCTCTCATCTCCAGGTCAACAGGATTCAATGGACTGGGATTGAATTCAGCCCATTTCTTCATTGATGACTTTCTGCCTCTTCCACTCACCAGTAGACCAATGTGATCGCCAGCAAGTTTACATGCTTGTTTGTGTATGCCCTTTGAGTTTCAGTCCTAGAGGGGAGTTTGTCCTGAAGGCACTTGATTGGTAGACTTGATGTCTTCCTGGCAAAGAGCTTGCTTATTCTTGTAGTAGCCAGTCATGCTGACATTTTTGTTTTGGGTTTTTCCTGATGATATTTCTTTGAAGATGTATCTTCTGTCACTGTAGCTGTTCCAGTCTGCTTGTCCTTTATAGTGGGACTGTCCCATCTCATAAGGTTGTAGATGGGACTCAGGACTCCACCTAAGGTCCTATACTCTGTAAAGGCTTTTCATGAAGCCTATTTCACTGGTCAAGTTGTAGAACCACTTTTAGGTATTCCAATCAGTTATAGACTGAAGACAGGCTTGCAAGTTTTCTCTAATCATGTTTCCCAACATTCCTTTCTATCCCACTCAAGT
>NW_006423972.1:0-1403 GCF_000296735.1 Chrysochloris asiatica | reverse complement strand
TCGGACATTGCTTCGTTCTGCTGTGCATGGGGTCACTATGAGTCGATTCAGACTCGATGGCACCTGACAACAACAACAACAACCCAGAGAATAAACAAAACTGTCTTGAAGAAGTACAACTAGAATATTCCATAGAAGGAAGGATGGTGAGACTTCATCTCAGATATTTTGGACACATTATAAGGAGGGCCATCATACTTAGTAAGGTAGAGGTTCAGTGAGAAAGAAGGAGGTCTTCAACAAGATGGATTGACACAGTGCCGGCAACAACTCAAACAGAGCAACAATTGTAGGTGGATGGTACCGTATGGTGCTTCCTTTTATTGTGTGTAGGGTCACTGTGAATCAAAATGTCTCAAAAGCACCTAATGACATAACCAAGGCTATACCTACCCTCTGGTAGCATAGTAGTTACGAGTTGGGTTGCTAACTTCAAGGTCAGCAGTTGGAAACTACCAGCGGTTCCATAGGAGAAAGATGAGGCTTTTTGCTCCCATAAAGATTTACAGCCTCGGAAAACCTATACAGGGTCTCTAGGGGTTGAAGCTGACTTAATGGTGCTTCACAACAACAACATACCCACCCTCTGCCATTAAGTTGATACCAACTCATAGAAACTCTATCAGATAGAGTAGAATTGTTCCAAAACTATAAATCTTTATGGGAGTAGACAGCCTGTAGATCAGCTAGTGGGTGTGAACCACTGACTTTGCTACAAGGCTGACTATTACAAGGCTATCACGTGTGCTTCTTTTGGTTGCTTAGATGATTGAGTAGTCTTGTTTTTATATTTGATCTTGAACTACTTTATTCAAATATTTGCAAAGGCCATATTTACTAGATATTTGATAATGCTACAATTAGCTCGGTGAGTCCTGGTGTGGCACTGTGGGCTAACGACCTGGACTACAAAGTCAGTTTGAACTGCAAGGTTGGTAGTTAAAGCTCACCAGCCTATCCTTGGAAACTGGATACAGAATCACTATGGATCGGAACTGACTCGATGGCCCTAAACAACAACAACAAAGAAACCTTTAACTAAAAGTATACACATTTGCATGATAAATCTATTTATGGACATTTTAAATCATGCATAGAAAGAGTATTCTAGAGTTATAATAAGGTTAGTTAGTTTGTTCACAGTTGCCAATTAACTAACTGACTAGTGGAAATCCCACTGTGTGACAATAGAATTTTATTCAATGATTCTTCAGAAGCAGACTGTCAAGTCTTTCACCCAAGATAATTCAAAGTAGACCTGAAGCTCCAACCATTTGAGGCATTAGCTATTTGCACCATCCATGGACTATAATAAGATCCCCTGGTTTATTTATAAAAAATGATTGTTGTTGTTGTTGTTAAGTGCCATCGAGTCGGCCCATAGCGACCCTGTACAGGGTTTC
>NW_006423971.1:0-1342 GCF_000296735.1 Chrysochloris asiatica | reverse complement strand
AGTTTGTGTTTGACAAAATTCTCAGTTACCTTTTAGGCTGTTTCTATTTGCTATTGTAAATAGTGCTTCTATGAACATTGGTGTGCATATATCTACTCATGTTATGGCTCGTATATCTTGTGGATAAATACAAAGTAGAGGAATTGCTGGATCATATGGTATTTCTATTTCCAACCTTCTGAGGAAGCATCATATTGCTTTCCAGAAGGGTTGAACCATATTGCAATCCTACTAGCACCCTTGATATGAAGAAAGTGAATACCTGGGCTCACCCAGGGTTACTGTTTTGCTCTATGGAATGATTCACAGAGAGGAGCAGAATTTCAGGATATTGGAAAATCAAGTATATTTTGCTTGTTTAATGTCCTATCTCCAGTGCCTAAAACAGTGCCTGACAATTAATAGATGATCCATATTTTTAAATGAATGATTAATAAAATGGATTAGAAAATAAAGGAAGTCAAGGCTCTGATGGAGTAAACAAAGGGAGAGGATTCCATGAAATGAAAGCCCTAGTGAGGTCAAAGAATGATTCTAGAGAAACTACTTGAACAAGATAGAAGGAAGAAGGCTGGAAGATATTAAGCAGTAATTTTCCAGTTTAAACAATTACACATGATAAGTTGGAATATGAGATTATGAGTTGGGAGGTCAAAATGAAATGGAAGATGATTTTGAAAATGTGGAAGTAAGGGACACGGGAATCACAGAGTGGAAAAAACAGAAAGATTGTATGCCTGAGGTTGCTTTTTCATTCACTGAGGGAAAAAGAATGAATATTTAGTTAATATTTGAAATCAAGAATAGATATGATGCATTGATCACTAAAGGCCAAAGAGCAGAGAATTTGTGGAATAACATCAGGAACTTCTTACGTGAAGAAAACAGAGATCATTAAAAAGACAAGAAAAAGAAGACCAAGGTGTATGTTAGAAGAGACTCTGAAACTTGCGCTTAAAAACAGAGACGTTAAAGTGACTGGAAGAAATGAGTAAAACAGCTGAACAGAAATTTTCAAAGATCAACTTAACAATACAACACATTATAATGAAATGTGCAAAAACCTGGGATTAAAAAATCAAAAGGGAAGAGAATATTCAGCATTTCTAAAGCAGAAAGAGCTAAAGAAATGTAAAGCAGAATTGCAATAGTGAAGGATTATCTGGGTCAAGTAATGAATGATTCAGGAAGCATCAAAAGAGGATGGAAAGAACATACAGTCCCTGTACCAAATGAATTGGTCAACATTTCTATCATTTTAGGACATAGGATATGATGAAGAACTGATTGAACTGAAGGATACAGCCCAAGTTGGGCAGGGACATAGGTAACAAACAAGGCT
>NW_006423970.1:0-1403 GCF_000296735.1 Chrysochloris asiatica | reverse complement strand
AAATTTTCCAACTACTGGTCCCTCCTCTTTGCTCCCTACTTTTGCATTCCAGTCACCAGTAATGAGCAATACATCTTGATTGCATGTTTGATCGATTACAGCTGTTTTATTTTGAGTTGTGACCCATCAGCAAATGAAGGTCCCGAAAGCTTTGCTCCATTCACATAATGGTCAACTCTACTTGGAAGAGGCAGCTCTTCCCCAGTCGTTCTTTGAGTGCTTTCCAACTTGAGGGGTTCGTTTTCTGACACTGTATCTGACAGCATTTTGGTACTCCTTCTTATGCTTCAATATTCAATATTCTGGTGCTAGCTGACAGTGATACATTGCTACTTATAAGGTTTTCAGTGACTAAATATTCAGAAGTAGTACACCTCTCCTTCCTAGTATGTCTTTGCTTGGAAGCTCAGTTGAAACCTGTCCACCATAGGTGACGCTTCTGGTATTTAAAATACAGGTGGTGTAGCTTCCTGAATCACAGCAACTTGCATGCCACCACACTATGACAAACTAACAGACAAGAAGTGGCAATTCATAATGATCCCATGAAAAACAGAATGAAACACTGCCTGGCCCTGTGCCATCCTCACAAATGTTGTTATGGTTGAGTCCTTGTTGCAGCTACTGTACCAACTTACCTCATTGGGTATCTTCCTCATTCCTGCTGACCCTCCATTTTACCAAGCATGATGTCCTTTTCCAGAGACTAGTCCCTCTGCATGTCATGTACAAAGTACAAGTGACAAAGTTTCCCCTCTTTGTTTCTAAAGAGAATTATGGTTGTACTTCTTCCAATACAGATTTGTTTGTTCTTCTTGCAGTCTATGGTACTTTTAATATTCTTCTCCAACACCATAATGGTAATACATCAATTATTTTCATCAAAGTTATCCTTATTCACTGTCCAGTTGAATATTTTTGTTGATGTTGAGTGCCGTCGAGTCAGTCCCAACCCATAGCAACCTTATATAGCGTTTCCAAGAAGTGGCTGGTGAGTTTAAATCTCTGACCTTGCAAATCAACCCAACTTTACAGTCCAGCACATCAACCCACAGCACCGCACCAGGACTCCAGTTGTTTTTAAGTGTTATTGAATCAGTTCCTACCCATAGCAAAAACCTGTATAGGGTTTCCTCAGAGCAGGTGGAGAGCTTGAACCACCGACCTTGCTGTTCCAATTGACTTTGCAATCCAACGCACTAATCCACAGTACCACACCAGTTGCATATTGTTGCTGTTGTTATTGTTGCTAGGTGCCATCGAGTCAGTACTGAGTCATAGTGACCCTATGTACAACAGAACGAAACACTGCCCGATCCCGGGCCAACCTCACAATTGTTGCCACACTTGAGCCCAATGATGCTGCCACTTTTCCAATCTATCTCGCTGGGGGTCTTCTTTTT
>NW_006423969.1:0-1403 GCF_000296735.1 Chrysochloris asiatica | reverse complement strand
AAAAAAAAAAAAAAATTTCCTTAGAAACCTGGATGACAAGATTCTGTCTCTCATATTTAGGACATGTTATCAGGTGGGGCCTGTACTTGAAGAAGGACATTATGCTTGGTAAAGTGGAGGGTCAGCAAAAGTCGAAGACTCTAATGGGATGGATTAACATAGTGGCAGTGGCAATAATTGTGAGGATGGCACAGAGCCAGGCAGTGCATTGGTCAGCTGTGCGTAGGGTTGTTATGAGTCAGAACTGACTGGATGACACCTAACAACAGCAACATAGGCTTTCCACGTCTGTAAATCTTCATGGGAGAGAAAGTCTCAATCTTTTTCCCATGGAGCGTCTGGTGAACTGGAACTATAGATCACGTGCTTAGCAGTTCAGTTTACGAAACCCACCAGGGAACCTATGTGTTTTTATATTGCTTATGAAGTTCAAAAAAAATACACATTCTTACTGCATTTCCTCAAAACAATTCCTTAAAATCTGAATATTTTTTTCTATGGAAGTTTTTTCCTCCTTCTGGTATACCCTGTAACATGCTAACTAATTACATGGTTACCAAGTCTGAACGACTGTGTTTATACTGCTCTCTCTTGATCCACGAACTCTACATTATCTTCATTGAGTATATTCTCTGTATAGTCAACATTCTCTAACAGAAAGAAGGTAGCTTAAAAATGAGCTAGATATGAATATAACATGAATATATATGTATATACATATATATGTTGGTATTGTTGTTGAGTGCTGTCAAATCAGTTCTGATTCATAGCAACTCTATATAGGGTTTCTGAGGAGTGGCTGGTGAGTTTCAATCACCAGCCTTTCAGTTCAAATGACCTTGTGATTCGGGGCTTATTGCAACTATATATACTGGGTTTGTTCAAATTCAACAGATGCTCCTCAGGAACCCTAAACTGGCTCTCTGTCAATCAAAAGCAACTTGATGACACTAAACAACAACAATATATGTATGTGTATATATACACACACACACACACACGAAGTCCTAGTTTGATGATATAGCATATACACTGGACTGCTAACTGAAAGATTGGCCGTTCAAACCAAGGAGTTACTCCTCAGAAACCCTATAAAGGTTGCTAGGTGACAGACCGACTTGATAGCATTTTAACAACACAAACTTATAGGTATGTACACACACATATATACATATATGCATATTACACATATATATATGAATATATATATTGATATAGAAAGCTCTGATAACATAGCGGTTATGAGTCAGGCTGCTAACCTCAAGATTAGCAGTTTTAAACTACCAACTGTTATGCAGGAGAAAGATGACCCTTTCTGCTCCTGTAAAGATTTACAGCTTTGGAAACCCTAAACTGGATAACTGTGAGTTGGTACTGACTTCATGGCACACCACAATGACCAC
>NW_006423968.1:0-1403 GCF_000296735.1 Chrysochloris asiatica | reverse complement strand
CTATAATTGTAGATTTATCTATTTCTTTCTTCAGTAATAGCAGGGTTTGTGTGTATCTTGGTGCGCTTTCATTCAGAGCATAGATGTTAATTATGGTTATGTCATTTGCTCAATTGACCCTTTAGTCATGAAATAATGTTCTTCTTTATCTCTTATGGTGGTTGTTGCCTTAAAGTTTATTTAATCAGAGATTAGTATTGCCACTCCTGTTTGTGTTTTTGTTGCTGTTAGCTTGGTATATTTTTTTCCGTCCTTTAACTTTTAGTCTGTTTTTGTCTTTGTGTGTAAGTGTGTCTGTTGCAGACAGCATATTGAAGGGTCTTGTTTTCTTATCATTCAGCCACTATCTGTCTCTTCACTGATGCATTTAATCCATTGACATTCAGTGTAATTACCGATGCTGTTGTTGGTAAGTGCTATTGAGTCATTTCCTACCCATAGTGACCTTGTACAGGGTTTCTGTATCTGTAAATCTTTATGGGAGCAGAAAGTCTCATCTTTCTCCTCAAGAGTGACTGGTAGTTTCAACCTGCTGACCTTAAGGTTTGCAACCCAATTTGTAACCACTATGCTACCAGAGCATGGATTAACTACTGTCATTATTGTTAATTTTTTTGTGGTGCTGTTTGTTTCTTTGTTCTGCATGCTTTCTTGTGCTGAGATCATGTTTATTGTGCTATTTGTTGTTGTTGTTTTCTTAGTTTTAATATTTCCTTGTTCTGCTTGGATCTTCATTTTCATGGTAAATTATGAAGTATTAATTTTTTTTTGGGGGGGGGGCTACCCTATAGTCTGTTTTTTCCCTGCATTTAAGACAGTCTATTGTATTCTGCAATCTACTTGACCTCCTCATCATCTGGATCTCTGGTCCTATAGTTTTCCCTTCTTTGACATTGTTAATATTTTGAACTTTGGTTGGCCTCACAGGTCCTCTGAATTCATTGCTGCAATTTTGTTCTTTTCTGAACTCTACTATCTGTCAGCTGAGTTCCAGGTGGTGTTGCCACGACTGTCAATCTCTGGTTGTTGTCTGTTCTTGCTGATTTTCATTCCAAAGAACTACCTTTAGGATGTTTTGAAGCCCTGGATTGACTTTGACAAAATCTCTTAGCTTCTGTTTATCCTGGTATATTTTTATTGCACCATTGTATTTGATTGACAGTTTTGCTGGATAAATGATTCTTGGTTGGAAGGTTTTTTCTTTTTGGGTTTTATATATGTCTTCACATTTCCTTGTTGCCTGCATGGTTTCTGCTGAGAAATCAGAGCTTAATCTGATTTTCTTGCCTTTGTAAGTAACACTTCTCTTTTCCCTGGATATTTTCAGGATTCTTTCCTTGTCTTTGATTTTGGAAAGCTTGATTATGATATGTCTTGGAGATTTTCTTTTGGGGTCTATCTTT
>NW_006423967.1:0-1403 GCF_000296735.1 Chrysochloris asiatica | reverse complement strand
CGTTGGGTGAATTTGAACCACTGACCTTGCAATTCAAACCGACCTTGCAGTCCCACAAGGCATTATCCCATAGCGCCACACCAGGAGTCCTTTATAAGAACTAGTTCTAGAATATTGTTGTTGTTGGTAAGTGCCATTGAGTCAGTTCTGACCCATAACAACACTGTATAGGGTTTCCGAGGAGCAGCTGGTAAACTTGAACTGCCGATCTTGCAGTTCAAAATGACTTTGTAGTCCAGCACATTAACCCACAGCACCGCACCAGGACCATATATGTATCCAACAAATCATAAAATCTCTTTATTTTTATATTCTCCCATGATAGAGTTTGTGTACTAGGAACCATCTTGGAGATCACTCAGTCCAATACCTTTATTTTATAGACGGGGATGTGATTCTCTTTCTTCTGTTGGACTATATCCTCCTGCAGAACTTCAGCATTAGCGCTGAGAAGAACCTAACAAGCTTCTAAATGAAATAACACCACTGAGAGCCTAAAGTCACTCCATGAGAGCCTAAAGTCACTCCATAAGAACATAAAAGCTACAAATTCCTAGTCATCCAGTCTGTGTAAGCTTCTAGAAATAGTGCATATTCCAATGTTTTACAACCCGGACTTTGAAGAAGTACTTTCATATTTTGATCTGAAGCTTTCTCCAGTAACTTCCTCTTAGGAAGACTGGCAGGATGAATGTAAACCTTTTCTAAGCGATGGCTTCCAAAGGCACGAGGGTGATTATCACATCCCTATCAAACTGAAACAGTCTCCGTTTATTCCATCATTTCTCATAAGCCCTGCTAACCAGGGCCTTCATTACCCAGGAACATCCTAAATCCTCTATGCTCTTCCTAAAATGCAGCACCCATAACTGACTGGAAATGGGGAGATCAGCCCTGGGCAGAATGTAAATGTACTGAGTGCTGTATTTTCTATTAATTTAGCCTATAAATAAAATCATATCCTGATAGCCATGCTACATTGTTTATTAAAGAGAGTCATAGAAAACTACACGGTGAACAGCTTAGGTCTCTTCTCTCCTGCACATAAGCGGCTGCATCTTAGAAATCAAGTGTTCCCCCTTTATCTTTCCCTGGTCATCCCCATGTCCATGTGGTCACTTATAAGGACAGTAACCTCTTGTCTGAAACATTGACTATGCCTGTCTATGTATCAAAATAGCATATATCTCCCACCTGTCACATAAACCTTGTTTTCCCTATCATTACTTCTTAACAGATGGCTTGTTTTCCCAATCATTACTTGTTAACAAAATGAGCAGATGGCTTGGTGATGCCAAATTTCCAAAAATAAAGTACTGTCAGAGTCTGCCATTTTTCCATAAAATATTAAAAATCTACAATTTTACATAGACCATACAGTCACATAGTCTATGTACATTTTT
>NW_006423966.1:0-1403 GCF_000296735.1 Chrysochloris asiatica | reverse complement strand
TGATAATATGTCCAAAGTATGAGAGACGAAGTTTGGCCATCCTGACCTTCAAGGAGCACTCTGGCTGCACGTCTTCCAATGCAGATCTGTTGGTTCTTTTGGCAGCCCATGGCACTTTCAATATTCTCCTCCAACACCATAACTCAAAAGCATCAATTCTTCTACAGTCTTCCTTATTCTCTGTCCAGCTTTCGCGTGCATATGAGGTTACTGAAATCATCATGGCTTGTGTCAAGCGTTCCTTAGTCCTCAAGTTGATATCTTTGTTCCTCAACACTTTAAAAAGGTCTTGTGCAGATTTGCCTAATGCAATGAATCATTTGATTTCTTGACTGCTGTTTCCGTAAGTATTGATAGTTGCTCCAAGAAGAATGAAGTCCTTGACAACTTCAATCTTTTCTCCGTTGGTAAGAAAGTTGTTTATTGGTCCAGTGGTGAGGATTTTTGTTTTTTTCACATTTAGATGCAATTCATACCAAGTGGAAGAGATCCACATTACTCCCATTCCAAAGAAAGGTAATCAAACAGAACACAGATATTTGCTGAAGACAATTTTAAAAAGCCTGCAGCTGTACAGCAATAGGTACATACCAAATATTCAAGCTAGAGTTACATGAGGATGTGAAAGAGGGATATAACTGCTGATATCAATGGATCTTAGCTGAAAACACAGAATATCAAAAACATGTATATGTAAAACTACATAAAAGGATTCAAGTGTGTAGATAATAAATAATGGATGGCATTATGAAGAATGGGAATTCTAGAACTCTTAATTATGCTCTGTGGAACTTGGATATGGATCAAACAGAACAAGAAGATACTCAGTTGTTCAAAATTGAAAAAGTATATGACAGGGTTATATCACCATAATTATTTAAACAGTATACTGAATAATCCATAAAGTTAAACTATATGAAGAAGACATGGATCAGGTCATCAAAAAACTCCCAACCAAAAAAGTCCAGGCCCAGATGGCTTCACTGGTGAATTCTATCAGACATTCAGGGAAGAGCTGTCACCAATTCTACTCAAATTAACCCAAAAGATAGAAAGAAAATTATAAAACAATATCACTCATGAAAATAGGTGCAAAAATTCTCAACAAAATCCTGGCCAACAGAATCCAGCAACATATCATAAAGATACATTATGATCAAGTGAGATTCATATAAGGGATGCAAGGATGGTTCAACATTAGAAAAATGATCAATGTAATCCACCAAATAAATAAAAACATAGAAAAGAACCACATGATCATATCGATTGATGCAGAAAAGGCATTTGACAAAATCCAATATCATTCCTGATAAAAACAATCAGCAAAGTAGGAATTGAAGGGAAATTCCTCAACATAATTAAGAGCACATATACAAAACCTACAGCCTACATTACTCACAATG
>NW_006423965.1:0-1404 GCF_000296735.1 Chrysochloris asiatica | reverse complement strand
GAAGTAGTTCGCCACTCCTTCTTCTTAGTCTGAAACCTGTCTACCATGGTTGAACCTGCTAGTATCTAAAATACTGGTGGCATAGGTTTCAGAATCACAGCAACTCACAAGCCACCACAGTATGACAAACTGACAAATGAGTGGTAGCCGTTTGGTTTTAAGTGGAAACTGTAACTTGTGATAGTATAGTACTCATACACCTACAAGAAAGACCAGTTAACACCACTATTATTCCAGTATATGTACCAACCACTAAAGCCAATGGTAAAGAAATTCTATCAACCCCTCCATCTGAAATTGATCAAACATGCCATCAAGGTGTGTTGGTATAAGTGGCGATTGGAGTACAAAGGTTGGGCACAAAGAGGAACGATCAGTAGTTAGAATATATGGCCTTTATGATATAAATCTTGCTGGAGGTCACATGATAGAATTTTGAAATACTAATGACTTATTCATTTCAAATATATATATTTTTAAAAACATGAATGATAACTCTACACATGGATATCAACATATAGAATATACAAAAATCAAATTGACTACATCTGTGGAAAGAGATGTTGGCAAAACTCCAATCAAGGCCAACTAAAAAATACCTCAACTGATCATATACAAGTTCAGGCTGAAACTGAACAAAATTAATTAAGCCCACGTGTGCCAAAATATTACTTTGAACATATCCCAACTGAATTTTGAGATCAGCCAAAGAACAGATTTGATGAATTAGACAATAAAGACCAAAGACCACAAGAGTTGTTGGATGACATCAAGAACATCTTCATACAGGAACAAAGCAAAAGGTCATTGTGAAGTCAGGAAAGAATGAAAAGACTAAAAATGGATGTCAGAACAGACTCTGACACTTGCTCTCCAACATAGAGAGATGCTAAATCAAATTAAGAAATGAGGAGGCAAAAGAGTTAAATAGAACATTTCAAAGAGCAGCTGGAGAAGTCAAGGTAAAATATTATAATGAAATATGCCAAGACCTGGAGTTAGAAAACCAAAAAAGAAAGAATATGCTCAGCATTTCTCAAGCTGAGGGAAGTGAAGATAAATTGTAACCTTCAACTTTCAATATTGAAGGATTCTATGGGTAAAACCCCTGGTATGGTGCTCTGAGTTATTTCACTAGGATGCAAAGCCTGTTTGAACATCAAGGTCAGTGGTTCAAGCTCACCAGCTGTTCCTTGGGAATCCTAGACAGGGTCACTATGGGTGGGAACCAACTGGATGGCACTTAACAACAACAGCAACAAATAGGCAAAATATTGACTGATGCAGAAAGCATCAAAAGAAGATGTATAAGAAGAAGTAGTATATGATCAAGAGCCAATGATCCTGAATGAAGAAGTCCAAGGTGCATTGAAGGCATTGGCAAAGAACAAGGTACCAGTAATT
>NW_006423964.1:0-1404 GCF_000296735.1 Chrysochloris asiatica | reverse complement strand
TCCAACACCATAACTCAAATGCATCGATTCTTCTCTGGTCTTCCTTATTCTTTGTCCAGTTCATATGCATTTGAGGTTATTGAAAAGATCATGCATGGGTCAGGCACATTTTAGTCTGATGTGATGATATCTTTGTTCTTTAACATTTTAAATGGTGTGTTTCTTTTAATTAAATAAAACCTCTTGGTGTATTGAATAATCAAGACATAAACCTAGAGATAGGTTTATGTTTTAACAACAACAAAAAACATGATCATTGCTACATCTTTCATGTTCTTTTCTGTGTTTTCCTTCCTTGGTGATCTGTGTGACATGAAGTTACAAAGTAAAATAAAAAACTGCCTCTCTTTATTTTGGACAAAGCTTAGTACTTAGTCTGGAGGGGACTCGAGTAGGCCTCTGCAGGCCTTTTCACCATCCTGTCCTCATTTGCTTCATTTGAGATTAAACATCTTGCAGCCGTGTGTTTGGCATCCTTGTGATCCCTTCTAAATGTTTCAATGGCTTTGACATTCTACTGCAACTCCTAGAGAAGTTTCTAAAGACTTCCTTCCAGCTGTCACCAAGAAAGATGAACAGCCATGTACTGGCAGAATTGCTTTGATTACGCCTGGCTAAGTACACCGTGAGTAGAAATGTATTTCTTGCCATTCCTAGTGCAAAATGCTATTGAAAAGTTGTTGTTGTTAGGTGCCGATTTGGTTCCGACTCACGGCAACCCTGAGTATAACTAAATGAAGGTTCAGTGCCCTTTGTACAATTGTTGTTTTGTTAAAGTCCATTGTTGCAGCCACTTTGTCAATCCATCTTGTTGAGGGAATTTTTATTTTTCACTGAGCATCTCTCTACTTTCCACGATGTTCTTCTTCTCCATGCACTGGTCCCTCTTGATAACATGACCAAAGTATTTGAGACAAGTTCCACCGTAGTCACTTCTAAGGAGCATGCTGGTGGACTTCTTCTATGACAGACTTGTTTGCTCTTCTGGCAGGCAGTCCATGGCATGTTTAACATTCTTCACCAACACCATAATTTGAAGGCATACATTCTTTTCTGTCTTCCTTATTCATTGTCCAGCTTTCCCAGGTATATGACATGATCAAAAATACCTGACCAGCATCAGGAACATTTAAACCCTCAGAGTGATATCTTGGCTTCTTAACACTTTAAAGAAGTTCTTTTACGGTGATTTGCCTGATGCAGTATGTCGTTTGGTTTCTTGACAGCTACTTCCATGTGCATTGATTGTACACCCAAGTAAAATGAAAATGAAAATGAAAACAGTAGACTAGTGTGAATTGTTTATTTTGCTGAAAGGATGGGAGAGGCCATGACTATGTACTGACACAGTTCTTCTGTTTGCTTGGGAGGAGACCAGCAGAGACAATTCTATTTCTTAGAAAG
>NW_006423963.1:0-1404 GCF_000296735.1 Chrysochloris asiatica | reverse complement strand
GTTGCAGAAGCAAGAAATCCAGTGCTTGCAAATCCACCGGCCTCAGCAGGCAGCTCCTAGAGCAGCCATCTCAGGGGAGACCAAGCAAGGGGAAGGATCAGAGCCATGATGGACTAACGCCTGACAGACCCTCACAGAAAGGAGTCCCTTTCTCTCCCTACATTATCCAAGAAGAGATAGGAATTGTGGTCATATAGTCAAGATATTAAGGTCACAGCCACCTATTGAATATGCCTAAGAAAATTGAGAATATGCCTAAAAAAATTGACAAACTATTGGCAAACCTAACAAAAGAACAGAGGGAGAAAACACAAATAACACGCATTAGAAACCACATGATGATGTCACAACAGAACCAAAGGAAATCAAAAGGATAATAACAGCATAAATGGTTACGAATTGGGCTGTGAACCTCAGGGTCAGCAGTTTGAAACTACCAGCAGTTCCGTGGGAGAAAGATGAGGCTTTCTGCTCCCGTAAAGATTTACAGCCTCGAAAACCCTGTACACGGTCGCTATGAGACAGAACTGACTCCATGACACATAACAACAATGAAGAGTTGTACTCCAACAAATTTGAAAACTTAGAAGAGATGGATACATTTTTAGATAAACACGACCTACCTAAACTTACACACAGTGAAGTAGAAAACCTGAACAAACCATAACAGAAGAAGAAATTGATCAGGTCACCAAAAAACTCCCAACCAAAAAATGTACAGGCCCAGATGGCTTTACTGGTGAGTTCTGCAAATACTCAGGGAAGAGCTGTCACCAATTCTACTCAAATTATTCCAGAAGATACAGGAGGATAGAAAACTACCTAATACATTTTTTGAAGCAAGCATAGCCTTCATACCAAAACCAGGAAAGGACGTCACTAAGAAAGAAAATTATAGACCAATATCCCTCATGAACATAGATGCAAAAATTCTCCGCAAAATCCTAGCCAACAGAATCCAAGCAACACATCAAAAATACAATACAACATGATTAAGTGGGATTTCTATCAGGGATGCAAGGATGGTTCAACATTAGAAAAACGATCAACTTTATCTACCATATAAATAAGAAAAAAGAAAAGGACCACATGATCATATTGATTGATGCAGACAAGGCATTTGACAAAATCCAATATCCAATTCCTGATAAAAACACTCAACAAAATAGGAATTGAAGGGAAATTCCTCAACATAATCAAGAGCATATATACAAAACCAACAGCCTATACTACTCTCAATGGAGAGAAACTGAAAGCCTTCCCTCTGCAAACAGGAACCAGACAAGGATACCCTTTGTCACCACTCCTATTCAATATTGTGCTGGAAGTCGTAGCAAGAGCCATATGGCATGACAGGGAAAGTAATGGCATCCAAATTGGTAAAGAGGAAGTAAAACTCTCTCT
>NW_006423962.1:0-1343 GCF_000296735.1 Chrysochloris asiatica | reverse complement strand
TCATACTTTGGACATATTGTCCGGAGGAAATAATTGTTGGAGAAGGATGTCATGCTGAGTAAGGTAGAGGGTCAGAGAAAAAGAAGAAGACCTCTAACGACATGGATTGGCCAGGTGGCATCATTGATGGACTCAAGTGTGGCAGTGGTAGTGAGGTCGGCCCAGGATTGGACATTGTTTCATTCTGCTGTGCATGGGGTCGCTATGAGTCGGTTCCGACTTGATGGCACCTGACAACAATAACAACAATTATCAGCCATTTTGTTGTTGTTGTTAAGTACTGTGGAGTCGGTTCCGACTCATAGTGACCCTGCACAGGGTTTCCTAGGCTGCAAATCTTTATGGGAGCAGAAAGCCTCATCTTTCTCCCACAGAACAGCTGGTAGTTTCGATCTGCCGACCTCGAGGTTAGCAGCCCAATTCGTAAACACTACGCTACCAGAGCTATCAGCCATTAGAAACATGTAAATGAAAACAACAATGAAATATCATCTCACCCCAGCATTAATGGTGGTGCTGGTGTGCCGTCAAGTTGGTTCTGACTCATGTTGAACCTCTGTAAAGTTTCTGAGGCTGTAAATCTTTACAGGAACAGAAGGTCTCATCTTTCTCCCATTCAGTGGCTGTTGGATTAGAGCTATTGACCTTGCGATTAGCAGCCCAGAGTGTAATCACTATACTACCAGGGCTCTGCAGCATTCATGTTGTTGTTGTCAGGTGCCATCGAGTCGGAACCGACTCATAGTGACCCCATGCACAGCAGAACGTAACAATGTCCAATCCTGGGCCAACCTCACTACCGCTGCCACACTTGAGTCCATCAATGACGCCACCTGGCCAATCCATGTCGTTGGGGGGCTTCCTCTTTTTCTCTGACCCTCCACCTTACCAAACATGATATCCTTCTCAAGTGACTGGTCACTCCTGATAATATGTCCAAAGTATGAGAGACGAAGCTTAGCCATCCTGGCTTCCAAGGAGCACTCTGGCTGTACTTCTTCCAAAACAGATCTATTTGTTCTTTTGCCAACCCATGGCACTTTTAGTATTCTCCTCCAACACCACAACTCAAAGGCATCAATTCTTCTACGATCTTCCTTATTCACTGTTCCGCTTTCACATCCATATGAGGTTATAGAATATACCATAGCTTGGGTCAGGCATACCTTAGTCCTCAAGCTGACATCTCTGCTCTTCAATACTTTTTAAAAAGTTCCTGTGCAGATTTGCCCAATGCAATACATCGTCTGATCTCTTGACTGCTGCTTCCGCAAGTGTTGACAGTTGAGCCAAGAAGAATGAAGTCCTTGACAACGTCAATCTTTTCTCCATTGATAAGAATG
>NW_006423961.1:0-1368 GCF_000296735.1 Chrysochloris asiatica | reverse complement strand
TGAGGCTTTCTGCTCCCTTAAAGATTTACAGCCACAGAAACCCTGTACAGGGTCGCTATGGGTCGGAACCGACTCGACGGCACTCAACAACAACAACATAGGGATTCCAAGGAGCTAATGATGAGCTTGAACCGCCAACCTTTGTAGTCCAGCACATTAACCAGCAGCGCCACTCCAGGAATCTAAACCCAGCCCACATGTATCAGAATACCTAAGAGACTAAAAGACTATGCTAATTTACTTCTAGATTCTTCTAAAGTTCTCAGACCAGAGTTGTCACTTTTATCCAATTTACAATAATGCATTTAATCATTGGTTTCATCTGTACCCACTGCAAACCTGGGTTGGGTTATTTCCAAACTGCTGGTGTCTAATTGCAAATTTTGTCAAATTTTCTAGTATTTCAGCTATGCTATTATGGTAGTTACTATTTATGAACCTATATCAATAACTTTTGGGAATGAAATAGAAATTAAAGGAAACGGAGAAAAATATTTTTTAAAAAAAGATTTCTGCTCAGTTAATAATAATATAACTAATAAGATGCAATATACAAAGATCTTATAAGACAATTTTGTAGTTAGTATGCATATAGACTAAGAAATATTACATTTAAGCAATTTGCAAATATATTACATATTATTCCATGATTAAGGAGCCCTGGTGGTGCTGTGGCTTAGGCATTGGGCTATTAACTGAAAGTTTGGTTGTTCAAATCAACTAGTTACTCCTCAGGAGAAACATGAAACTGTCTGTTTTCATAAGGATTTGCGTTCTTGGAAATCCAATAACGGGTCACTGTGAGTCAGAAAGAGCCCTGCTGTGATGCTATGAGATAGGCGTGGGACTGCTAACTGCAAGGTCTGCAGTTCAAACCCTAGTACCAACTCCTCTCAGAAATCCTCTACAGCAACATGTCAGAAAAGACTCTGCACCAGTGGGTTATTCTATGATTAAAATTATGACCATGCCTATTCAACATTGTGCTGGAAGTCTTAGCAAGAGCTATATGGAAAAACAGAGAAATGAAAGGCATCCAAATTGGCAAAGAGGAAGTAAAACTCTATTTGCAGATGATATGATCCTATACATAGAAAGCCCCAAAGACTCATTAAAAAAGCTATTAGACCTCATAGGAAGATTCAACAAAGTGACAGGATATAAGATCAACATACAAAAATCAGTTGGATTTCTCAATACCAACAACAACAGCACTGAAAAGGACATTAGGAAAGCAATACCATTTACAGTGGCCACCCAAAGGATGAAATATCTGGGAATAAATGTAACCAGAGAGACAAAGGACCTATACAAAGAAAACTACAAAACACTAATACAAGAAACCAAAAGAGACCTACAAAAATGGAA
>NW_006423960.1:0-1332 GCF_000296735.1 Chrysochloris asiatica | reverse complement strand
CTGTTAGGGCTTTAGGGCTAGGGCTAGGCCCTTTAGGGCTTTAGGGCAAGGGCTTGGGCTAGGGCTGTTAGGGCTTTTGGGGTAGGTCTAGGGCTAGGTCTGTTAGGCCTTTAGGGCTCTGTCTAGGCCTGTTAGGGATTTAGGGCTAGGGCTGGGGCTGATAGGGCTTTAGGGATAGGGCTAGGGCTAGGGCTGTTAGGTCTTTAGGGCTAGCCCTAGGTCTGTTAAGGTTTTAGGGCTAGGGGTAGTTCTGATAGGGTTTTAGGTTTAGGGCTAGGGCTAGGGCTCTTATTTCATTAGGACTAGGGCTTTTAGGGCTTTAGGGCTAGGCTTAGGGCTGTTAGGGCTTTAGGGCTAGGGTTAGGGCTAGAGCTCTTAGAGCTTTAGGTCTAGGGCTAGATCTAGAGCTGTTAGGGCTTTAGGGCTAGGGCTAGGGCTTTCAGGGTTCTCAGGGCTTTTGGGCTCGGGCTAGGGCTAAGGCTTTAGGGCTAGGGCTAGGTCTAGGGAATTAGGGCAAGGGCTTTAGGGCTAGGGCTAGGGCTGTTAGGCCATTAGGGCTAGTGCTAGGGCTGTTAGGGCTGTAGGGATAGGGTAGGGCTGTTATGGCCTTAAAGCTAGGGCTAGTGATAAGGATTTGGGGATAGGGCTTTAGGGCTAGGTCTTGGGCTGTTTGTACTTTAGGGCAAGAGCTCGGGCTACAGCTGTTAGGGCTTTACGGATAGGGATAGAGGTAGCCTGTTAGCGCTTTTGGGCTAGGGCTAGGGTTGTGGATGTTATGGCGTTAGGGCTAGGGCTAGATCTAGTTCTTTTTAGGGCTTTAGGGACAGGGCTAGGGCTTGGGCTTTAGGGCTAGGTCAAGGCTAGGGCATTGGGTCAAGGGCTTTAGGGCTAGGGCTAGTGCTGTTAGGGCTCTAGAGTTAGAGTTAGGTCTAGGGCTTATAGGGCTTTATGGCTAGGGCTAGGGTTAGGGCTGTTAGGGCTTTAGGGCTAGAGTTATGGCTAGGGCTTATAAAGCTTTAGGGCTAGGGCTAAAGCTAGAGCCATTAGGGCTTTTGGGCTAGGGCTAGGGCTAGGGCTGTTAGGGCTTTAGGGCTATGGGCAGGGCTAGGGCTTTAGGGCTAGGATTAGGTCTAGTGCTACAGCAATGGCTTTAGCTAAAGGGCTTTATGGCTAGGGCTAGTGCTCTTAAGTCTTTAGGGCTAGGACTAGGGCTAGGGCAAGAGCTTTAGAGCTAGGGCTAGGGCTAGGGCTAGGGCTAGGGCATTAGGGTAAAGGCTTTAAGGCTAGGGCTAGAGCTGTTAGGGCTTCAGTGCAAGGGCTAGGGCTGTTAGG
>NW_006423959.1:0-1404 GCF_000296735.1 Chrysochloris asiatica | reverse complement strand
CGTTTATTGGTCCAGTGGTGAGGATTTTTGTTACATTGAGGTGAAATCCATACCAAAGGCTGTGCTCTTTGATCTTCATCAATAAATGTTTTAAGTCCTCTTCACTTTCAGCAAGCAAGGTTGTATCATCTGCATATCGCAAGTTGTTAATGAGTTTTTCTCCAATCCTGATGTCATGTTTTTCTTCACAGAACCCAGCTTCTCAGATTATTTGCTCAGCATACAGTTTGAATAAGTATGGTGAAAGAATACAACACTGTTGCACACCTTCCTTAATTTTAAACCATTCAGTGTTCCCATGTTCTGTTCAATCAACTGCCTCTTGGTCCAGGTATAGATTCCTTAGGAGTACAATTAAGTGTTCTGGAATACTTATACTTCGCAATGTTGTCCATAGTTTGTCATGATCCATACAGTAGAAAGCCTTTGTGTAGTCAATAATGCACAGCAAACATCTTTCTGATATTCTCTTTCAGCCAAGATCCATCGGACATCAGCAATGATATGCCTCATTCCACGGCCTATTCTGAATTTGGCTTGAACCTCTGGATGTCCTCTGTCAATGTATAATTGCAGCCATTTCTGTATTACCTTTACTCCCATGGGATATTAAAGAGATTGTCTGACAATTTCCACATTCCGGTGGGTCACCTCTGTTTGGTATGGGCACATATACGGATCTTTTCCAATCAGTTGGCCAGATAGTTGTCTTCTAAATTTTTTGGCATAGATGAGTGAGTGCCTCCTGTGCTGCCTCACTTTCATGAAAGATTTCAATTTTCATTCCATCAGTTCCTGATGCCTTGTTCTTTGCCAATTCCTTCAATGCACCTTGGACTTCCTCCTTCAATATCATTGGCTCTTGAAACGGTTGAACATTAACCATTTCCTCTTAGTACAGTGACTCTGTGTATTCCTTCCATCTTCTGATGTTTTCTGCATCATTCAGTAATTTGCCCAGAGAATCTTTCAATAATGAAAGTTGAGGCTTAAAGTTTTTCTTCAGTTTCCCCAGCTTGAGAAATGCTGAGTGTGTTCTTCCTTTCTGGTTTTCTAACTCTGGATCTTTGCACATTTTGTTGTAATATTTGGCTTTATCTTCTCGAACAGATCTTTGAAATTTTCTGTTATTCTCTTGTACCTCCAGAGCTCCTTAGGAAAAATAACTACCTATGTGAAAATATCCTCTTTCAAACTCTTACATATTTGTGGGTATATTCCTACTCTTCCCCTCATAACCATTAAGCCTATGTCTCTGTCCATGTATCTACCCAACGAATAATGGTTGTTTCAAGGTTCTGTATGTATCACTATTTACCTCTATCCCTGTTAGCCCTTGCATACTTCCCTGTGTCTTCACCTGTCTTCCTCATTCTTCTGCCAACCTTCCTCTTCTTGTATATT
>NW_006423958.1:0-1404 GCF_000296735.1 Chrysochloris asiatica | reverse complement strand
AACTAGGGATACCATTGGTGATGTCAGATAGAGCTTGATTGAAAGCACAGAATACCAGAAAGATGTCTGCTAGTGCCTTACTGACTATGCAAAGTCTTTCGACTGCATGGATCATGACATGATATGGATAACATTGCAAAGAATGGATTTTACAGAACACTTCATTGTACTCATATATATAGATTGAAAGGCAGTCATTTGAACAGAACAAGGGTATACTGAATGGTTTAAAATCAGGAAAGGTGTGAGCTAGGATTGTATTCTTGCACCATACTAATATAGTCTGAGCAAATAATCCAAGAAACTGGATTATATGAAGAAGAATGTGGCATCAGGATTGAAGTGAGACTCATTAACAACCTGTAATATGTAGATGATACAACCTTGTTTGCTGGAACCAAAGAGGACTTAAAATGCTTATTGATGAAGATCAAAGACCAGTCTTCAGTATGAATTGCACCTTATTGCAAAAAATAAAAATAAAAAAAATCTTCATAACTAGACCTATAAATAACAAGACAATGGAGTAAAGATTGATGTTGTCAAAGACTTCATTTTGCTTGGATCCATCACCAACACTCACGGAAGCAGCAGTCGAGAAATCAAATGACGTACTGCATTAGGTAAATTTGCTGCACAAGACCTCTTTGAAGTGTTTAAGAGCAAAGACATCAGTTTGAGGACTAAGGTGCATCTGATCCAAGTCTTGGAATATTCAATAGCCTCATATGCATGTGAAAGTTGGACAATGAATATAATGCATTTGGGTTATGGTGTTGGAGGAGAATATTAAAAGAACTATGGACTGCCAGAAGAACAAACAAATCTGTATTGGGAGAAGTGCAACCAGAATGCTCATTAGAAGCCAGATTGGCAAGACTTCGTCTCTTAAATAACAGACATGTTATTAGGAGGGACCAGTCCCTGGAGAAGGCCATCATTATTGGTAAAGTGAAGGGTCAGGAAAAAAGAAGACCCCTGTGAGATGGACTAGCACGGTGGCAGCAGCAATGGGCTTAAGTGTGGCAATAATAGTGAGGATGGCATAGAACCAGACAGTGTTTTGTTCTGTTGTACATACAGTCATTATGAGTCTGAGATGACTTCACAGTAACAACAACAAATGACAAATAATTTTGAACATCTTTCCAAATGTTTGTTGGCCGCTGATGGTGGTGGTGTTGTTTTTAAGTGCTATCCAGTCAGCTCTAACTCATAGAGATCCTATTTAGGGTATCAAAGTTGTAAATCTTTGCGGGAGCTAAAAGTCATTAAATCTCTTTTGGAGAAATACCCATTAAAGCCCTTTGTCCATTTCTTGATTGGGTTATTTATTTATTTATTTTTAATATAAGGTTTTTATTGTGGATTGAGTGAAAGTTTACAGGGCACATCATCAGTTTC
>NW_006423957.1:0-1382 GCF_000296735.1 Chrysochloris asiatica | reverse complement strand
GAATAGCAGAGAAACATTGTCAGATACAGGACTGGAAGGCGGAAAGGCAATCAGAATGCGACTGGGGAAAAAAATGCCTCCTCAAAGTAGGGTTGACCATAATGACATGAATACAGTTAAGTTCGGGAGAGAAAAGCGCACAGAACTTGCATTTGCTGGTGGGCAACTGGAGTAACTGGTGGGTTTGAATTGTTTGGTTAGTAGATGAGCATTTGACCACTGCACCACCGGGGTACCTTTAGGTGGGCTCAGACCCTCCCAAATCACATTGGTTGGGAGTAAAAGAAGAGATTGAATCCCATGACCATAAAAGGACTTGTGGCTAACCCCATGTATCTATTGCTACTGTAACAAATATTACAAAGGGGCAATATAAGAATGGAAGTTAGTTTTCTTTCAGTTCTGGAGACTGAAAGTCCAAATCAAGTCTTGTCCTTGTCAGTTCTTTCCGTGGGCCTGTCTTCTGTGAGCCTTTTGCTTGTGGTTGGTCGTAGCCTGGCATCTGCCTTCACTCTGTATGGATGTGTCTCTGTGTTGTGGTTATTGTTGTTAGGTGCCATTGAGTCAGTACCAACTCATAGTGACCCTATGCGTAACAGAATGAAACACTGCCCAGTCCTGGGCCAACCTCACAATTGTTGCCATGCTTGAGTCCATTGATGTCTGTATGTACCCTGCTCTTATTGTAAGATACCACTTAGAAGTGATTCAGTTTAGAAGCCGCCGTACTCTGGTAATAACAGAGAACAGAAAACCTCTATTTCCAAGCAAGATCATAATATACAGACAAGGGTTATGACGCCAGCACATAACATTCCCTGTCAGCCTCAACTTTCTTACTATTACCTTTACAGACTGTAGCCTGCCACATTCCATTTGAACAAGCATTTTTGCTTTGTCTTGTCTGACATAATTTCCTGAGGAAAATACCTCAGAAAACTTTGAATATGACTGTTTGCTATATTAGACTTCTATGTCCTTAATTCTACTGCCCATCTGACTTTTTGTGTGTTGCTATGGAGTCCTGCCAAAAGAACCAACAGATCTGTGTTGGAAGAAGTGCAGTTAGAGTGCTCTTTGGAGGCTAGGATAGCCAAACTTCGTCTCTCATACTTCAGACATATTGTCAGGAGGGACCAATCGCTGGAGAATGATATCATGTTTGGTAAGGTGGAGGGCTGGAGAAAAAGGGGAAGACCCCCAGCGAGATGAATTGGCAAAGTGGCAGCATCAATGGGCTCAAGTGTGGCAACAATTGTGAGGTTGGCCCAGGATCGGGCAGTGTTTCATTCTGTTGTGCATAGGGTTGCTATTAGTCGGTACCGATTCCATGTCACCTAACAACAACAATGGAGTCCTGGTGTGGCACTGTGGGTTAATGT
>NW_006423956.1:0-1317 GCF_000296735.1 Chrysochloris asiatica | reverse complement strand
TCTCTGCTCTTCTCCCTTGATGGTCCTAGGGACCTCCCCTCCTAGACAGAAAAGTTAATCACTCCCCTCCTTGGTATAAAACATCCACCTTTACATTTCCGACCCTCACAAACAGTCCTGATAACAATTATTCACTATTGTATCGCAAGAGACCCATCTGTATTTCATTGCATCAGCTCCGCCTAGACAGATTGAATACTACTCACTGGAGATTCTACCTTCCTCCCTGCCCTCTGGATCTAGGTTCCCTCTTGAAAGCTTGTAAACCAGTCTTTATTCTGTTCTTGATTCTTCCATTTGTCGATTGAATTCGGGGTGATGCTGCCACATTTGTCATTCTCTGGTTGTCTGTTCTTGTTGGTTCTCAGGCCACAGAACCAACTTGTTTTTCAACAACATAGTTTTTCATAGCAGGGTTGGCTTTGGCAAAATCCCTTGGCTTCTGTTTAGATTACACTATTGTGTTTGATTGACAGCTTTGCTGGTTAGAGGATTCTTGGTTGGCAGTGTTTTTTTTTCTTTCAGGTTTTTATATATGTCTCCCTATTGCCTTCTTGCCTGCATGGTTTCTGTTGAGAAATCAGAGCTTAATCTGATTTGGCTTGTCTTTGTATGTTACACTTCTCTTTTCCCTAGCTGCTTTCAGGATTCTGTCCTTATCTTTGATTTTGGAGAGCTTGATTGTTATATGTCTTGGTGATTGTCTTTTAGGGTCTATCCATCCTGGGGTTCGTTGAGCTTCTTGAATGCTTATCTTTTCACTTTTTAGGATGTTGGGGAAGTTTTCTTCCAGAAGCTCTTCAACTATCTCCTTGGTGGACTTGTGTGATTCTTCCTGTTCCATAATGCTAATAATTCTTAAGTTATTCCTCTTCATGTTGTCCAACATGAATCTTAGGCCTTCTTCAGATTTTTTATCCTTTTTTGTGCTTGCTCTTTTTTCTTAGTAGAGTTGAGAGATTTATCTTCTAGCTCACTAGTTCTGGCTTCTATCTCTTCAATTCTACTCCTTTGCCCATTCAGTGTATTGTCCATTCCTGATATTCTATCATTAATCATTTGGACCTCTTTCCAATGCTCTATCTATCTTATTTGATTGTTCCTGTAGCACTTTCCTGACTTCTTCCTTATTTTTCTTAACTCCATTGTATGGTGTTTTGATACAGTTTATAATCATTTTTCTGAATTCCTTCTCAGACATTTCCAAAGCCTGCCCATCTTCCAGTATGGAGTGTAGGTCTACTTCCAGCTCATTTTCCTCAGTCACTTTATCTCATTTCTGGACATGTGCTGATATGGTCATCTGTTTCTGGTTTT
>NW_006423955.1:0-1405 GCF_000296735.1 Chrysochloris asiatica | reverse complement strand
TTGAGGTTATTGAAAATACCATGGCTTGGGTCAGGCGCACCTTAGTCCTCAAGCTGACATCTTTTTTCTTGAACACTTTAAAAGGGTCTTGTGCAGTAGATTTACCTAATGCAATATGTCATTTGATTTCTTGACTGTTACTTTCATGAGTGTTGATAGCTGATCCAAGAAGAATGAAGTCATTGACAACTATATATATTTCTGAAGGCTAAAAATCTTGACTATGAGTGTTAGCAAGACATGTATTCTTTGTAGGTTTCTGGGAGAGATCCTCCCTGAGCTTCTGTAGCACTGGTCTTGTGATTCCCACATGTTGTCTTTCCCTAGAACTCTCCCTCCACATTCAGTCTTTTCTTTATAAGTAAAAATCCAAAAGAATGTTGGACTAGGATTCATCCTACACAAGTATGGCTTAACTAATTTAAGTGAAAACATCTAGAAAAAAAATAAGGTCATATTCACTCAACAATGTTTTTGGAGGTCACAATTCGGTCTGTAATACTTGTTGTTAGGTGTCATTGAGTCTGTAATGACCCATAACGATCTTATGCACAGGAGAATGAAATTTGGGATGTTGCTTTTGTCCAACCAGCTCCTCCCATTCATTCACCACTCATCCTTTTATAAATGTCCTATTCCTGGGACATGTGCAATCACATCAGCAATACCATTGACTGAAGGTGTAAGCATGACTTGATCTAGGCTGACTTGTGCTTTTTCCTGGGGATTTCCTAGTTGCTTTGAAGATTATGTAGTAATTTTTCTTTTTTTACACAAGATTATATGCATATAAACCCAGAGAAACATACAGCAATCCTTCTTACTGTGAATGCAGGTGGTAGAGGATCATGAAGCCATCAAAGAAAAAGACGAGAGGATAAGCTTTCTACTATCCCTAAAAACCTTTGACTGTAATTGTCATCATGCTTAGTTTTGTTTTAAAATTAAGAAATATAATATCCTTCTATTATTTCAGTTACTTGGAAGTGAATTTTCAATAATTGGAATAATAATATATGACATATATTTGGCTAACATAAAGATTAAGAGTGAACGAATGCAAAATAAAATAAATTATTGAAATTAAAATGCAAATAGTGGGGAATTTTGTATAGTAAATGCATCTTAAGTAACCCCATTGTAGGAACAGGTTCTGGACTCCTGGTGTGGTGCTGTGGGTTAATGTGATGGATTCCAAAGTTGGTTTGAACCACAGGATCAGTGGCTCTAGCTCACCAGCTGCTCCTCAGAAACCATATACAGGGTCTCTACAAGTCACAACTGACTTGACAGTACTTAACAACAACAACAACAATAACAGGAACAGGTTATTATGATATTTCTATCATATAGATAAAATTCTAGGTATCTGACACATGGAAGTATTTATCAGAGATAAGATTCC
>NW_006423954.1:0-1301 GCF_000296735.1 Chrysochloris asiatica | reverse complement strand
CATTGCTAGAGGGATTGCAAACTGATCCAACCTCTCTGGAAAGCAATACAGTGCTTCCTCAGAAGGTTGGAAATAGAAATACCTTATGATCCAACACTTTCTCTACTTGATATTTACCCACAAGAAATATGAGCCATAACATAAGTAGATGTATGCACACCAATATTCATAGCAGCACTAAATACAATAACAAAAAGATTAAGACAGTCTCCCATCAACTGAAGAATGGATAAACAAACTGTGGTACATACACACAATGGAATATTATGCTACCTTGAAGAATAACATGGATGAGCATTGAGGACATTATGTTGAGTGAAATTAGTCAGTCACAAAAGGAGAAACATTGCATAGAAACACTACTGTAAAAGACTAAGAGAAAGAACCCATACTAAGGGGAGGGGAGACCTTTGCTGGTTACCAGAGTGTGGGAGGTGAGATGAGGCGAGGGAGGGGAAGGTGGATCACAGGGTAGGGAATAGACACAGGGTAGTTTGGGTGCTAAGGAGGGGGGCAATACACAAGAATGCGGAGCAGAATGGAAGAACAAATCGAATGGGAATACAATTTGGCAGGTTTACAAGGGCTAAGTGGGACAGAGAAAAATAATGGTAAATAATGATGTATGCACAACCTTGGAACAACAGGGCTCTGGGATACAGGGATTGAGGCATGGTTGGAATGGGCAAAGGGGGGAAAATAATGTTAAGATGCTTGGCTGTCTTTTGAATCTTGTTTTCCCTGGCACACCATTATACAATAGACACTGGAGGGGAGAGAAAGGAATAGTCAGAAATATCACTACAGAAAGCTTATAAGTCCGTCTTCTGTCTATAACTGATTGCAATACCTAAAATGGGGCTAAAACATGCCCAGTAAAGGAGGCTTCCTGCGGAGCCTCTGCATTGCATAAGACCATAGGTGGAATCCTGAATCCCATCCTGAATCTTCTGAGGTGGGAAATTTCCACTTGAAAGGACAAACAGACCAGCCTGGAGTGGCTAGAATTGAAGATATTTCTTGAAAGAAAGACCAACAGGAAAAATACAAAACAATATAGGCATTCTGACTGATTACTACAAGAACAAGCAAGTTGCTCACCCAGGTGACATCAAGGGAAGTGGTCGCATTCCCTTTGAGCAAACCCCCTTCCGAGACTAATACACACTCTGATTGGTGACCACGTTCATCACCGATAAGGGGAAGTGAGGGAAAAACAGCAATGAAGCTGCGAACTAAGCCCTACAACGTTCAATAGACTCCTGTGAACCTGGCTGGAGACCTGATTGGCCAGCAGTGTG
>NW_006423953.1:0-1345 GCF_000296735.1 Chrysochloris asiatica | reverse complement strand
ATTATTTGCTCAACATACAAATGGAATAATTATGATGAAAGAATATAACCCTGACACAAATCTTTTCTGATTTTAAACCATTCAGTGTCCCCTTGTTCTGTTCAAACAACTGCTTCCTATAATATATATATGTTGTTGTTTGTTGTTTAGGGCCGTTGAGTAAATTCTGACCCATAGTGACCCTCTATAGGGTTTCCCAGGAGCAGTTAGTGAGCTTGAACCGATGACCTTGCAGTTCAAATGACTTTGTAGTCTGATGTATTAAGCCACAGTGCCATACCCGGAATCCGGTACTCATAAACACAAGAATGTTCTAGAATACCCATTTTTCACAATGCTATTCATAACTAGTCAAGATTCACACAGTAAAGGTTTTCTAGAGTCAAAGCACAGATAAACATCTTCTGGCATTCTCTGCTTTTAGCTAAGACCTATCAACATAAGTAATGGCATGCTTCTTCCACGTCCTCATCTTAATCCAGCATCTTAATCCAGTTTGAACCTGTAACAGTTCCCTGTTAATGTACTGCTTCAGCAACTTTTGAATTATCTTTAGCAAAATTTTACTTGCATGTGATATCAATGATATTGTTCAATAAGATTTCCTAATTCCATTGAGTCACCTCTCTTTGGAATGGGCACTCACAAGATGGATCTTTTGTAATTAATTAGTGGGCCAGGTTGTTGTTGTTGTTGTTGTTAGGTGCCATCAAGTTGGCACTGACTAATAGAAAGCTTATGCACAGCAGAATGAAACACTGCCCGATCCTGGGCCAACCTCACTACTTTTGCCACACTTGAGTCCACTGATGCTGTCACTTTGCCAATATATCTTGCTGAGGGTCTTCATCTTTTTCTCTGACCCTCCACCCTACCAGACATGATATCTGTCTCCAGTGACTGGCCCCTCCTGACAATATGTCTGAAGTATGAGAGATGAAGTTTGGCAATCCTGGCCTCCAAGGAGGACTCTGGTGGCACTTCTTCCAGCACAGATCTGTTGCTTCTTTTGGCAGCTCATGGCACTTTCAATATTCTCCTCTAACACCACAACTCAAAAGCATTAGCTCTTCTACAGTCTTCCTTATTCACTGTCTAGCTTTCACATGCATATGAGGTTATTGAAAATATCATGTCTTGGATCAAGCACACCATAGTCTTCAAGTTGACCTCTTTCTTCTTCAGCACTTTAAAAAGGTCTTGTGCAGCAGATTTGCCTAATGCTGTACATCATTTGATTTCTTGACTGCTGCTTCTGCAAGTGTTGATAGTTGAATCAAGAAGAATGAAGTCCTTGACAACTTCAATCTTTTCTCCATTGATAAGAATGTTGTTTATTGGTCCA
>NW_006423952.1:0-1406 GCF_000296735.1 Chrysochloris asiatica | reverse complement strand
TCTGAAATTGACCAAACATGCAATTGAGATGTATTGATAATTACTGGCAATTGGAATGCAAAGGTTGGAAACCAAGAGGAATGGTCTATCATTGGAAAATATGGCCTTGGTGATAGAAAATATCCTGGAAATCACATGGTGGAATTTTACAAGATCAATGACCTTCTTCATTGCAAATACCTTTTTTAAACAACATAAAAGACAACTAAACACATGGACCTCACCAGAAGGAATACACAGAAACCAATTGACTACTGTGGAAAGAGACAGTGGAAAAGCTTCATACCATCGATCAAAACAAGGCCAGGAGCAGACTGTAGAACAGACCATCAATTGTTTGTATGCAAGTTCAGGATGAAGCTGAATAAAATTTTAAAAGGCCATGAGAGCCAAAATATGACCTTGAACATATATCCCACATGAATTTGGAGATCATCTCAAGAACAGATTTAAGGCATTAGACACTAAAGACAGAAGACCAGAAGATTGTGGGATGACATTAAGATCATCATACAGGAAAGAAGCAGAAGGTCACTAAGAAAACATGAAAGAAGAAAAAGACCAAAATGGATGTCAGAAGAGACTCGCAAACTTGCTCTCCAGCTTAGAGTTGCTAAAGCAAATGAAAGAAATGAGGGCATTAAAGAGCAGAATAGAACATTTCAAAAGGCAGTTCAAGAAGACTAAGTCAAACATTATTAAGAAGTGTGCAAAGATCTGGTGTCGTAAAACTAAAAGGAATGAACAACCTCAGCATTTCTCAAGCGGAGGGAACTGAAGAAAAAATTGAAGCCTTGACTAGCAATATTGAAGGATTCTAGGGGAAAATATTGAATGATACAGAAAACACCAAAAGAAGATAGAAGGAATAGAAAGAGTCATCATTTCAAGAGGTAGCATATGAGTAAGAGCCAATTATACTGAAGGAACCAATGTGCACTGAAGGCATTGGCAAAGAATAAGACTCTAGTAATTGATGGAATACAAATTGAAATCTTTCCACAAATGGATGCGGCACTTGAGGTACTCACTCATCTATGCCAAGAAATTTGGAAGAAAATTACCTGGTCAACTGACTGGAAGGGATCCATATTTCTTACCATTCCAAAGAGATGTGACACAAGGGATCCAGAAATCATTGGACAATATCACTAATATTGCATGAAAGTAAACATTTTCTAAAGATCATTCAAAAATGACTGCAATATTCAATTGACAGAGGTTCAAGGCAGATTCAGATTGAAATGTGAAAGGCAGGATATCATTGGTGATATCAGATGGATCTTGGCTTGATGCAGAGCGTGCCAGAAAGCTGTTTACATGTGCTTTATTAACTATGCAAAGACTTTTGGTTGTATGGATCATGCCAAGCTATGGACAACATTGCAGAGAATGAGTATTCTGTA
>NW_006423951.1:0-1372 GCF_000296735.1 Chrysochloris asiatica | reverse complement strand
CTAGAAAGGAACAGGTTTCAGAGCTGCTTTGGAGGAAGAAGTGAGGACAGAGCAACAGCCTGGCTAGAGGCAGGAAGATGGAGGGAGGAGCTTGGGAGATGATGAGGATGATGAGGATGATGATGATGATGATGATGATGATGATGACAGCTTGATGCAGGGAGCTGGAAAAAGGAATCACCCACAGAAGTGACTGGAAAGAGACCTTCAGAGCTGCTCTCTTGGAAGTATTGGCATCACCCAGCTGCTCAGGGAGGCAACAGCACCACCCACTTCTTAAACGCTTGATTTATATCCATCTTCTAAATTTATACACATACATCTATAGATACACACACAGACCCAAAAACCAAGCATGCACATATCGGGGGTAGAAGAGAGCATTCTAGAGCTATCAGACAGAAAGCCAGCTTGAGGGTTGTTTTGTAGCCGCCTGTGGCACCGTGCACTCCTGTTTAGCAGAGAAGCGCACCACCACCACCCCTGCCAAACCAAGCCCACTGAGTTGATTCTCACTCATGGCAACCCCATGTGTTCAAATAGAACTGATGAAAAGGGGTTACTCAGCTGTAATCTTTACCAACACAGATCATCAGACCTACATTCCCTGGCACTGCTGGGTGGGGCTCAAAATACCAACCCTTGAGTTAGTTGTTGTTAAGTGCTGTGAAGTTGGTTTCGACTCATAGAAACCCTGTATAGGGGTTTCCAAGGCTTTAAATCTTTTTGTGGTAGCAGAAAGCCTCATCTTTCTCCGGCGGAGTGACTGATGGAGCCCAAACTGTGGACCTTGTGGTTCACAGCCCAGTGCTTATTGTATGGAGCCACCACGCTACCTTAATGCGTTTGGTTGTTGTTGTTGCTGTTAAGTGCTGTCGAGTTGTTCCAACCCGTAACAATCCTGTATAAGGTTTTCAAGGAGCGACTGGTGAGCTTGAACCTTACAGTTTAAACCTTCTTTGCAGTCCAGAGCATTAACCCACAGAGCCATACCAGTTAGTTGTTGTTGTTAGGTACCATCGAGTCAGTACCAAGTCATAGCGAACTTATGCACAGCAGAACGAAACACTGCCCGATCCTGGGCCAACCTCACAACTGTTGCCACGCTTGAGTCCATTGATGCTGCCACTTGGCTGATCCATATCGTTGGGGGTCTTCCTCTTTTTCTCTGGCCCTCCACCTTACCAAACATGATAACCTTTTCCAACGACTGTTCCCTCCTGACAATATGTCCGAAGTATGAGAAATGAAGTTTGGCCATCTTGGCCTCCAAGGAACACTCTGGCTGCACTTCTTCCAAAGTGGATCTATTGGTTCTTTTGGCAGCCCATGACACTTTCAATATTCTCCTCCAACACCATAACTCAAATGT
>NW_006423950.1:0-1406 GCF_000296735.1 Chrysochloris asiatica | reverse complement strand
CCTCAGTCACTTTATCTCGTGTCTGGACATGTGCGGATATGGTCATCTGCTTCTGTTTTTGGGGTATGTTCAGGGGTTATCTGTGGACTTAATACTTAGATGGGTATGTATTTTGGTATTTTTTATGCTTTCTGAATGCCTCCAGGTAGATGTGATCAGGAAATGTCTTCCCTTTTCACTCTTCTTCCTGAGAAGTTTCAAGATACACTGTTGGTTGTTTTGATGTAATTTAGGATTTAATTTTCAGCTTATTTCCTCTTTTGTCTGCTTGTTCCACTCCACAATCCCTGTTCAGTCCTTTTTTCTAGTTGGAAACAGTTCAGGGCCGGCTGTCACCGTTTGGTTTTAATTGGAAACCGTCTCTTTAAATTTTGAGGAGATCTGTGTGCATGCATAGTAGAACCCTCCGAGGGTGGGGCTGCGGTGCCCACTAGCTCAGGCACCCCTATAGTCACCAGAATGGAGGTGTGCAGATATCAAGGGACCAATGAACAGATACCAAAAGAGAAGAATGTCCACACCTTTATCTCAGCGGTTCTGCCAGGTTTCTGTGGCCGCTCCGATCCTTCTCCCGTGTGGTCTCACCCAAGATAGTGGCTCCTGGAGCAGCTGAGCAACCCGGACTAGAAAGCAATAGATTTCTTGCTTCTGCCACAAATTCCCCCAGCTGTGAGCCTTCCAATCTTCTAAATATTCCTTTCTATATGGTTCAGAGTTCTGGGACCATTCCCTGAGCCTGCTTGGTCGGGTATTCTGTGTTGTTGTTGACGGAGCTCCTTTACTGCACCTCCACCAATCCGCCATCTTGTTTGTTCTCTGCTTTGTAGTATTTTGCTGTTTGTAAATTTATGGAGGCTTGCTTTGTGACCTAACACATGGTCAATTCTGGAGTATGTTCTAAGTGCACTGGAGAAGAATGTGTATTGTGCTGCTGTTGGGTTGAATGCTCTGTACACATCTGTGAGGTCAAGTTGGTTGATTGTACTGTTTAGTGCTGTTTAGATCCTCTGTAACTTTATTGAGTGTCTTGCTGTTTGTTTTGTCCCTTTTCGAAAGTGGTGTATTAAAATCTCCGACTATTATTGTAGATTTATATATTTCTTTCTTCAATTCTAGTAAGGTTTGCTTCAATATCTTGGCGTGCTTTCATTGGGAGCATAGATATTTATTATGGTTATGTTTTCTTGCTGAACTGACCCTTCAATCATGAGATAGTGTCCTTCTGTATCTCTTAGGCTGGTTTTTGTCTTAAAGTTTACTTTATCAGAGATCAATATTGCCACTCCTGGTTATTTATTGTTGCAGTTAGCTTGGTATATTTTGTTCCATCATTTAACTTTTAGTCTGTTTTTGTCTTTGTGTGTAAGGTGTGTGTCTTGCAGGCGGCATATTGAAGGGTCTTGTTT
>NW_006423949.1:0-1406 GCF_000296735.1 Chrysochloris asiatica | reverse complement strand
CTATACAGGATTACTGTGAGTTAAAGTCAACTCTATGACACTTAAAAACAACAGTAACAATCCCATCCTCAAGAAAACAAATGATGTACTCCCTGCATAAAAGTTTTCTAGGACACCAGTATCCTTCTCAAAAGACTTTGCAAGCCAAAAAGTACTCTGCAAGGGACTTCTGATTGTGATGAAAAGATTTTTATAGCCATAGCAATGGACTCAAACATCCCAGTTATCATGGAAAGGGTACAGGACTGAGTGGGCAACATTTTGTTTTGTTATATATAAGGTCACCATGAGTCAGAAACTGACTTGGTGCCAACTGACAACAAAACATTCTTTTTATTGGGCAGTAATAGCTCTGCTTCCCCCCACACACAGCCTCGTAGGTGCTACTGATCTGTGTCTATAAAGATTGCACTCAAGAAAAAGTCTGCGGGGCCTCGTTTTAGTCTGAAACACATGGGGTAGCCATGAGTTGGAATCAACTGGGTAGCAATGAGTCTCTTTTAACCCCACCTCAGGAGTTCTGGTGTGGCACCATAGGGTAAGCACTGAACCTCATGGTGGTTTCAACCGCAAGGTCAGCAGTTCAAACTCAACAGCCACTTCTTGGAAACCCTGTACAGAGTTGCTGTGAGTTGGAATCAACTCAATGACACTTAACAACAACAACCACAGGAGTCACCTTAGAGCCACCTGTCATACTGTGGTGGCTTATGTGTCACTGTGATGCTAAAAGCTATGCCACCAGTATTTGAATACCAGCAGGGTTACCCAACATGGACAGACCAGAAAGAAGGGAAGGCAGACTACTGATGAGTGTTTAATCACTGAAACCTTATGAATAGTAGCAGCATATGCTCAGACCTAGTATCAGAGGTAGACACATTATGAGTAGCAGTTGAATGTTGTCAGATATAGTACTGGAAGATGAAAATATTATGAACAGCACTAGAATATAGTCAGACATAGTGCCAAAAGATGAGACCCTCAGGTTGGAAGGCACTCAAAATATGACTGGGGAAGAGTTGCCTCCTCAAATAGAGCTGACCATAATAATGTGAATGGAGTAAAGCTTTTGGTACCTTCATATGCTGATGGGACACAACTCAAAATGAAAAACAACTGCAAATATCCATTAATAATCAGAACATGGAATGCATGAAAGAAAAAATGGAAGTTGTCACAAATGAAATGGAATGCATAAAGATCGATATCCTAGGCTGATTAATGAGCTGAAATGGACTGGCATTGGACAGTTTGAAACAGACAATCATGTGGTTTATTATGCCAGGAAAGAGAAATTCAAGAGGTATGGTGCCACATTTACTGTTAAAAAGAAGATGTCAAAATGTATTTCGAGGTTCAGTACCATCTGTGATAGAATAATACCCATATGCCTACAATGAAGA
>NW_006423948.1:0-1406 GCF_000296735.1 Chrysochloris asiatica | reverse complement strand
TCAGGAGGGACCAGTCACTGGAGAAGGATATCATGCTGGGTAAGGTGGAGGGTCAGAGAAAAAGAGGAAGACCCCCAGTGAGATGGATTGGCCAAGTGGCAGCATCAATGGGTTTAAGTGTGGCAACAATTGTGAGGTTGGCCCAGGATCGGGCAGTGTTTCGTTCTATTGTACATAAGGTCACTATGAGTCGGTACCTACTCGATAGCACCTAACAACAACATATGAAGCATAATGATGAAATCAGTAAAAACTACCTTTGTGGTTAAGTGCAGTTCAGTTAGTTCTGATTCATAATGACCCTGTGTAGGGCTTCTGAAAAGTGGCTGGTTTCCGAGGAGCGAACCATCCACCTTCTGGTTCAAATTGACCTTGCAGTCCAGTGCTTTATCCTACAGCGCCACACCACAACTCCAGAAACCATCTTTGACAGTGCATAAATGTTGGATTTACCAGAAAAAGACTTTAAGTTGGCTATTGTGGCACTGCAGAATAATAATTCAGCTGAAACTACAAGGTCAGTTTCAGCTGCAAGGTTGGTGGTTCAAACCCACCAGTCGCTCCTTGGAAACCCTATACAGAGTCGCTATGAATCAGAACTGACTCGAGGGCACTTAAAAACAACAATCATAAATATGTTCAAAGAATTAAAGGAAACCGAAACCATGCCCAAAGAAACAAAAGAAATATGACAATAAATGTTCATCAAACAGAAAATATTGATAAATATACAAAAATTATATTAAAAAGAACTAAATGGAAATTCTGGAATTGAACATTGCAATGTAAATTTCACTGTTGCTGTGAGGTGTCATCGAGCAGATTCTGACTCATAGTGACCTGACGCACAACAGAATGAAGTACGGCCTGGCTTTGTGCCTTCCTCACAATCATTCCTGTTAGAATTCCGATTGTTGACGCTAATGTGTCAGTCAGTCTTGTTAAAGGTCTTCCTTGCTTTCACTGATTCTCTGCTTTACCAAGTCACTCGTGATGACATTTCCAAAGTAAGCTACATGAAGTCTCACTATCCTCACTTCTAAGGAATAGCTGTACTTCTTCCAACAAAGATTTGTTTGTTCTTCCTGTGTTCATTTCCGACCCATAGCCACCTAGTACAGGGTTTCCAAGGAGCGACTGGTGAGTTTGAACCGCCAACCTTGTGGTTCAAACTGACCTTGTGGTCCTGTGCTGCTTATCTTGCAGGACTCCATATATATATACATTTATGTATACATATATGTGTGTGTGTGTGTATATGTTGTTGTTGTTGTTATGTGCCGTGGAGTCAGTTCTGACTCATAGTGACCCTGCATAGGGTTTCCGAGGCTGTAAATCTTTACGGGAGCAGAAAGCCTCATCTTTCTCCTGCGGAACAGCTGGTAGTTTCGAACTGCTGACCTTGC
>NW_006423947.1:0-1399 GCF_000296735.1 Chrysochloris asiatica | reverse complement strand
AATATTTTGTCATTCTCCTGTGGAGCAGCTGGTGGTTTGAACCACTGACTTTGAGGATAATTACCAGTGCCTAAAGAGCTCTGATAGCATAGTGGTTACGAATTGGGCTGCAAACCGCAAAGTCAGCAGTTCGAAACTACTGGCTGCTCTGTGGAGGAAAGATGAGGCTTTCTGTTCCCGTAAGGATTTAGAGCCTAAGAAACCATGTTTAGGGTCGCTATGGGTCAGAACTGACTCAATGGCATTTAACAATAACAGCAGCCTACTGTAGAGGAGCTCTGGTAGCATAGTGGTTACTAATCGGGCTGTTAACCTCAATGTCGGAAGTTTGAAACGATCAGCTGTTCCGCGTGAGAAAGTTGAGGCTTTCTGCTCCCGTAAAGATTTACAGCCTTGGACCCTGTACAGGGTCGCTATGAGTCGGAACTGACTCCTCAGTACTTAACAACAACAGCCTACTGTATAGTCAATTCAAATGTTATTCTTCCTTTACAGTAAAACTCCTCAAAGAAATATCCCAGGTCAATTAAGCTTTCCTTTTCTGAACTAAAGTGTCTACCGTCTGCATCTTCAATTTGACACTTAAAACAAAAACATACTTCCTATTATTCTTTGCTAGTGGAAACCTTGTTACATGTCAAGAGACGTGCAATGAGGAGACGTGCAATGAGGAGCTTCATCACCAACAACACAGAATACCATGCCAAGCAAGCTCAAGGGATGCTGCTAGAACTCTGAACCACATATAAAGGAATATTTAAAAGATTGGAAGGCTTACAGTTAGGGGAATTTGTAGCAGAATCAAGAAATCCATTGCTTTCTAATTCAAGATGCTCAGCTACTCCCAGAGCCACCATCTTGGGACAGACCAATCAGGGGAAGGATCAGAACAGCCACGAACGCCTCACAGAACCCCAGAGATACAGGTGTAGGAATTTTTTTGGGGGGTACCTGATCATTGGTCTCTTGCTGTCTGTGCACCTCCATTCTGGTGACTAGAGGAGATGCCTAAGCGAATGGACATCCCAACCCATACCCACCTCTTGAGGGTTCTACTATGCATGTGCAGAGATTTCCTCAAAATTTAAAGTGACAGTTTCCACTTAAAACCAAATGGCCACCACTCATCTGGCAGCTTGTGGTACTGTGTTGGCTTATGAGTTGCTATGATTCTGAAAGCTATGCCCCTGGTATTTTAACTTACCAGCAGGGTCACCCATGGTGGACATGTTTCAGATGAGCTTCCAGACAAAGACAGACTAGGAGAAAGGAGTGATGAACTACTTCTGAATATTTAGTCACTGAAACCCTTATGAATAGCAGAGAAACACTGTCAGATGTAGTGCTGGAAAATGAGCTCCTCGGGTTAGAAGGCACTCAAAATGCAACTGGAGAAGAG
>NW_006423946.1:0-1406 GCF_000296735.1 Chrysochloris asiatica | reverse complement strand
TCATCTATGCCAAGAAATTTGGAAGACAGCTACCTGGTCAACTGATTAGAAAAGATCCATATTTGTGTCCATTACAAAGAGAAGTGACCCAATGGAAGCAGAACTAATCAACCTACCATTAATATCACATGCAAGAAATATTTTGCTGAAAACAATTCAAAACCAACTGCAACAGCCCATTGGCAGGGAGCGGCCAGAAATTCAAGGTGGATTCAGAGGAGGACATGGAATGAGAAATAACATTGCTGACATCAGATGGATCTTGACTGAAATCAGAGAATAATAGAAAGATGTTTACTTGTGCTTTATTCGCTATGCAAAGGTTTTCAACTTTGTGCATCGTGACAAGCTATGGATAACATTGCAAAGAATGGGTATGCCAGAACACTTTCTTGTGCTCATGAGAAAACTGTAAATAGACCAAGAGGTGGTTGTTAGAACAGAATAAGATGATACTGAATTGTTTAAAATCAGGAAAGGTGTGCACCAAGTTTGTGTCCTTTCACCATTCTTATTCAGTCTGTATGCTGAGCAAATAATCTGAGAAACTGGATTATATTAAGAATGTGGCATCAAAATTGGAGGAAGACTCATTAACAACCTGTGATATGCAAACTTGCTTGCTGAAAGCTAAGGGCACTTAAAATACTTGCTGATGAGGATCAAAGACCACAGCATTCAGTTATGGATTGCACCTAAATGTAAATAAAGCAAAAATCTTTATAACCAACAAATAATCTCATGATAAATAGAGAAAAGACTGAAATTGTCAAAGACTTAATTTTGCTTGGACCAGCAATCAACATTTGTGAAGCAACAGTCGGGAAATAAAAGGACACATTGCCTTAGGCAAATCTGCTGAACAAGACCTCTTTAAAGTGCTCAAGAGCAAGGATATCAGTTTGATGACTAAAAGGTGTGCCTGAACAAAGCCTAGGTATTTTCAATTGTATGTAAAAGTTGGGCAATGAATACAGAGGACCATAAAAGAATTGATGCATCTGAATTATGGTCTTGGAGAAGAATACTGAAAGTACCATGAGCTTCTAGAAGACTAAACAAATCTGAGTTGGAAGTGGTACAGCCGAATGCTCCTTAGAAGTCTGAAATGTCAGCCTTAATTTCTCATACTTGGAACATGTTATCAGGAGGGACTAATCTTTTGCAAAGGACATAATGCTTGTTAAAGTGAAGAGTCAGCGAGAAAAGAGGAAGATCCCTAATGAGATGGATTGACACAGTGGCAACAGCAACAGGCTCAAAAGGATGACACAGGACCAGGTAGCTTTTCTGGGTCTGTTGTGCATTTTGTTGTTGTTGTTGTTGTTAGTGCTGTCGAGTCTGTTCTGACTCATAGCGACCCTGTATAGGATTTCCAAGGAGTGTCTGGTGAATATGAACCTCTG
>NW_006423945.1:0-1406 GCF_000296735.1 Chrysochloris asiatica | reverse complement strand
AGCATATCAAAAGAAGATGGAAGGATTTAACAGAGTCACTACCATAAAGAGATGGACGATGTTCAACCATTTCAAGAGTTAACTTATTATCAAGAGCCAGTGATACTGAAAGAAGAAGTCCAATGTGCACTGAAGACATTGGCAAAGAACAATCTTCTGATAATTGATCAAATACAAATTGAAAAGTTTCAATTAACTGGTGAAGCATTTAAGGAACTCACTCACCTATGCCAAGAAATTTGGAAGACAACTGCCTGGCCAACTCACTGGAAGAGATCCATATATGTGCCCATTCCAAAGAGAGATAACCAATCAGCATGTGGAAATCATTGGACAACATCATTAATATCTTACACAAGTAAAAATGTTTCAAAGGTAATCCAGAAATTACTGGAAACATACATCAACATATGTTCAAGCCAGATTCAGATGAGGATATGGAATGAAGGATATCATTGCTGACATCAGACATATCTTATCTGAAAGCAGAGTCTACCAGAAAGATGTTTACTTGTACTTTATTAACTATGCAAAGCCTTTCTGTCGTGTATATCATGAAAAGATATGGACAACATTGCCAAGTATGTGAATTCTAAATTATGCTATTGAGGAACCTGTACATAGATCGAGTTGTAATTCTTTGAACAGAACAAAGGAACACTGAATGTTTTAAAATTCGGAAAGGGGTACACCAGAGTTGTATTCCTTCACCATATGCATGCATAATCCAAGAAGCTGACTTTTATGAAGAAAAATGTTGCATCAGGATTAAAGGAAGACTCATTAACAATTTGTGATATGCAGATGATATACCTTGCTTTCTGAAAGTGAAGAATACTTAAAGTAATTACTAATGAACATCAAAGACCTCAGCCTTTTGTATAGGTTGTACCTCCATGTAAAGAAAACAAAAATCCTCATCACCAAATTAATAAACAACATCCACATAAGTGGAGAAAAGATTGAAGTTGTCAAAGACGTCGTTTTCTTTGCAGATATTCCATCAACACTCATGGAAGCAGTAGTCAAAAAAAAAATCAAACAATGTATTACATTAGACAAAACTTGCTTCACAAGACCTCTTCAAAGTGTTCAAGTGCAAAGTTGTCAGTTTGAGGACTAAGGTGTCCCTGACCGAAGCCACAGTATTTTCTATAACCTTGTATGCATATGAATGTTGGACAGAGAATAACGAAGACCATAGAAGAATTGATGCATTTGAATTATTTTGGAGGCGAATATTAAAAGTACCATGGATTGCCAATTTCTGTTGGAAGATGTACAGCCAGAATGTTCCTTGGAAGCCAGGATGGCTAGAATTTGTCTTTCTTACTTTCATACATTAGAATTTGTCTTTCATACATGACGAGTCCCTGGAAAATGGTATCATGTTTGATAAAGTGGAG
>NW_006423944.1:0-1406 GCF_000296735.1 Chrysochloris asiatica | reverse complement strand
CTGCATCAGTTTATGAAATATTTCAATTTGTATTCCATCAGTTTCCAGAGCCTTGTTCTTTGACAGTTCCTTCAGTGTACCTAGGACTTCTCCCTTCAGTACCATCAGCTTTTGAATATATGCTACCTCTTGAAATGGTTGAACACTGATCATTTCATTTGCATACAGTGACTCTGTGTATTTCTTCCATCATCTTTTGATGCTTTCTGCATCATTCAACATTTTGTACATGGAGTCCTTCAATATTGCAAGTCAAGGCTTGCATTTTTAATTTCAGTTCTTTAAGCTCGAGAAATGCTGAACATGTTCTTCTCTTTTTGTTTTCTAACTGTAGTTCTTTGCATATTTCATTATAATACTTCTTTTCTGTCTTCTCAAGCTGTCCTTAGAAAGTTTCTGTTTAGTTCTTTTACCTCTTTATTTCTTACATTTGCTTTAGCATCTTTATGCTGGAGAGCAAGTTTCAGAGTCTCTTCTGACATCCATTTTGTTCTTTTCCTTCTTTCTTTTCATCTTAATAACCTTTTGTTTCCTTCCTGTGTGATAGTCTTGATGTCATCCACAACTCTCTGATGAAACATCAAATATATGGCACACAGAAGTGAAATTATATATAGGTATGGATGAATGAATGAAGGGATGTTTGGAAGATAGATGACTGATAGATAAGTAGATAGATAGATAGATAGATAGATAGATAGATAGATAGATAGATAGACAGACAGATTCATAGGTACATATACAGACATAAAGTGATCAATATATACATATATACACAGTCAGACAGCACCTGTATTAGCCACTGCCTTCTTATAACAACTTTAGGTCATTTGATCTTCACAGTCATTTTTCATCAAAAAATGGTATGAAACTATGTCTGAAATAAGATTAAAGATAAGGGAACAAGGAGAAACAAAGGCAACCAACAAAAAAGCTCCCTTACCCCAAAATACAAAATAGAATGTTACAAATCTCCTGAAGCCCTGATTTAGAAACACTGTTCTCAGCTCTCGCTAGCAGCTAAAATAAATGGGAATTTCAAAAGTATAAGACCTTCAGCCTCCATAATTATTATGTTCTGATTAAGTGCCATCGAATCAGTTCTGACCCATGGCGATCCTGTGTAGGGTTTCTGAGGAGCTGCTGGTGAGCTTGAACCACTGACCTTGCAGATCAAATGACTTTGCAGTCTGGCGCATTAACCCACAATGTCACACCAGGATTCCATAATTATTATGTTGTTGTTGTTAGGTGCCATTGAGTCAGTACCAACTCATAGTGACCTTATATGCACAGCAGAACGAAACACTGTCCGATCCTGGGCCAACCTCACAATTGTTGCCACACTTGAGCCCATTGATGCTTCCACTTGGCCAATCCATCTCACTGGGGGTCTTCCTCTTTTT
>NW_006423943.1:0-1349 GCF_000296735.1 Chrysochloris asiatica | reverse complement strand
GTTATTCAGTTTCTATGTATTTGACTTGATTTCTTTGGTCTTCCTATTGTTGTTTTCTAGTTTGATAGCATTGTATTCTGAGAAGATGCTTTGTAGTATTTTGATATTTGTAAATTTATGTAGATTTGTTTTGTGGTCTAAAATATGGTCTATTCTAGAGAATATTCCATGTGCACTCAAAAAGAATGTGTATTGTGCAGTTGATGGGTTGAATGCTCTGTACACATCTATGAGGTCCAGTTGGCTGATTCTGTTTATTAGTCTTCTGTGTCTTTGTCAAGTTTCTTTCTGGTTGTTCTATCCATTTTTTAAAGTGTTGTATTAAAATTACCCACTATTATTGTGGATTCATCTATTTCTTTCTTCACATCTATTAGAATTTGCTTTATTTATTTTGGCGTTCTTTAATTGGGAGCATAGATATTTAATATGGTTATTTCTTCTTGTTCAATTGTCCCTTTAATCATGATATAATGTCCATCTTTATCTATTATGCTGGTTTTTGCCTTAAAGTTTATTTTATCTGAGATTAGTACTGCCACCTCCTGTTCACTTTTTATTGCAGTTAGCTTCGTATATTTTTTCCCATCCTTTAACTTTTAATCTGTTTTTGTCTCTGTGTGTGAGAGTTGCAGTCAGTATATTGAAGGGTCTTGTTTTCTTATCCATTCTGTCACCCTCCGTCTCTTAACAGGTGAATTATTCCATTTACGTTCAGTGTAATTATCAATAGATATTGATTAATTGCTGCCATTACATTTGTTTGTGGTGTTGCTGCTTCTTTGTTCTCTTTGTCTTTGTTGAATTCATGATTTTTGTGTTCTTTCTTGTGAGTTTCCTCCTAATTTTACTATTTTCATATTCTTCTTGGATTTTCATTTTCTTGGTATGTTGTGAAGTGTTAATTTTCTTTGAGGCTGCCTCATAGTTCTTTAACTTTCTGTCCATTTAGTGCAGTCTATTTTATCCTGTAATCAACCTGATCTTTTTCCTAGATCTCTTTTCCTACGTGTTTGCCTTCGTTTACATTGTACTTTTTTTGGTCATAGACTGACCTCCCAGAATCTCTGAATTTGTTCTTATAGTTTTGTTAACAATTCTTCTTTCTGTTGACTTAATTCAGGGAACTGTTGCCGTGTATGTCAATCTCTGGTTGTTGTCTGTTCTTGTTGGTTCTCAGACCACAGAATTCCCTTTAGGATGTTTTCTAGTGCAGGTTTGGCTTTGGTAAAGTCCCATAACTTCTGTTTATCCTGGAATGTTTTGATTACACCATCATATTTGATTGATAGCTTTGCTGGATAAAGAATTCTTGGTTGCCATTTTTTTTTTTTCTTTCAGGGTTTTAT